>NC_056747.1:601811572-601924072 GCF_019279795.1 Protopterus annectens
CCTGCTCAACCTAGTCAACTTCTATGAGTCAGTCACCAGAGCTGTGGATAAAGGCTAGGTGGTTCATACAGCCTACCTTGATCTGGCCAAGGCCTTTCTACCATTCCCCACTCAGGAATCATAGAAAAATTAACTAAGCTAGGCATCAACCCCTACATCACTAGGTGGGTTGCAAACTGGTTCACAGATAGAAACCACAGTGTGAAAGTAGCTGACTCCAAGTCAGACTGCCAACAGTCACGAGTGGAGTCCCACAGAGTTCAGTCCTAGGTCCTCTCCTGTTTGGTATCTACTTCTCTGAAGTCCAGGCCAACACAAAGCGCCTCTGGCTGACAAAGTTCACAGATGATTGCAAATTGGGAGCTATTATTAACTCCCCAAGTGATGTTGACATCCTACAGAAAGGCCTCACTGAGACCAACAACTGGTGTCAGAACAATGACCTTAAGCTCAATGCCAACAAATGTGTTGTCATCCCCTTTGGGAAAAACCTGGTTTCCATGAATTTCCACATTGATGGTAGTCCACTGAACACAGAATGCATTATAAGACATCTGGGAAGACAGGTTGACAGTAACCTCTCTTTTGACCACCATATTCCACAGTGGTCAGAAAGTCCTTCTATGTGGCACATCTCATTACTAAGGGTTTTGCATCCAGAAGAAAGAAGTCATTGTCTCCCTCTACTCTTCCCTCATTAGGCCAATCATTGAGTACAATGCCCCATTTGGCATGTACCTCAATAAACACCTGCAACAACTGGAGAGGCTGTAAAAGTACCTCAGAAAGAGGATCATAGGCCTTAAACACTTGTCCTATATCGACAGACTCAAAAAACTCCAACTATTCTCTGTCTCATATCGCCTAGTTAGAGGCAATCTCTGCTTGACTTACAAAGCCATGACTGACCCAGCTCTGTTAGAAATGATACATCTAAAGAAATCCGAATCCCTCTGCACCACATGCTCCAGAGACCTCAACCTCAGTACCACAATCAACAGAACATGCTGGAAGGACAGGTGCATAACCCAGACACTGCCCATGCTATGGAATAGACTTCCTATATATGTCAAGCAGAGCATCTCACTGGCCCTCTTTAAGAGAAACCTTGATGAGTGGATGGGAAATAGAAAATTCACCCTGGGGATCACTCCAGTGGCTCTACTCGACAAAGGCACTGGGAACTAAGGTCAGGTGGCATAATGTCAGTGTAATCCTATGGGCTAGGCTTGTAAAGGCTCTGGGGCCATTAGCCTAGTACACACGTATGAACCTATGATAACCACAAATACAGATATAGCTTTGAAATATAGGTTTCCATTGTATAACCAATATGGTCTGGTTCATTCCAGTTGCAGTTCTTTTAATGTAATAACAGTTTCAAGTGTATTGAAACATGACATCTAAATTATTGAATTGTAGAGGGCTACCAACATTTTATATACAATATATTCATGAGCAACTTAATCTGTTTTATAACTTTTTTTATGTAGTTGCTCTTTCAGTTCAGTTTCAAAAAGCAGATCAGTCTACTTCACTTGAATTTAAATACTGTCCTTGTGTCTCTTAAAAGAGTCTTACATCGTCATTCCTGCATGGCATATACTGAATAAATGCGAACTAAGAAGATGCATCACTAACATTTTGGACTTCAATCAGAGTTGACATTGTCTGCGTTCAACATTTTTATTACCCTGATCTTTTTCTTCCAGTCATCTGTCATCCAGTCTATTATTTATACTACTTATGAGTGGAATCAATTATTTTTCTTAATAAGCAGTTTTTGATCTGCATGTGTCAGTTAAGTGTAAGACTGGGGTTACAAAACAATCATAATTGTAAATATGATTTATCACAAAGCAGGATCAGCAGCACTTACTGCATGCTATGGTTAAATGGTGGGAAAGCCACAGTGCTAAGCCATTATGATACCTTGCATTACAATTTGCTGTAGGACCATAAGCTTTTAAATTGTGACATACCATAACAAAATGTGCTATTTCACACCACAGAAACACGAACATATAAAATTATAACAAAGGACAGTAGTGGCAATGTTTTCTAAGTAGTTTGGGAGGGCTATAATCAAATGATAATGATACTGAATAAAGTTGGGCAGAAGATCTCATGTCATGCATACCATGCTACATGGGCTGATTGTGCTACTCACGCTGCTTTGACTCCACCAGGCACTTTGAACAGTGGCATCACAGTCAACAGGTTTTCCGTGTGCCAGGAAATGCCTCTGATGTCCATCAGGTGACATTCATTTCTGTTCTGAAGCTCACACTTGTCAACATCTAAGCAATAGTGAGTGAAGTCTGCAGTGTTTGTGCTAGAATACAGCCATTCAAGTTGCCATGCAACTGCCATTCAGAAGTCCAGATGAAGTGGTAGCAAACTCAGAGTACTGGATCTGTATATACAGAGAAAGAAATGTTCTTCCAAGTACCCATGTTTGGTATTTCCCATTAGGGTTGCCACGTTTTCAGTTGCCCAAAGTGGGATATTTTTTGTAGAAACAGATTTTGCAGGGCAAAAAATACCCACAGCCAGTACAAAAGGCAGAACTTCACTTGTTTGCCTAAATAAAAACTTATTCTTGTAGCATTATAGTTGCTTATTTTGTTTCTTATAACATTTAGGTGTTTCAGATACAAAATAACTGTTTTATGCAACTATTAAAGAAAATATAGGAAAATTTTTGTCCTAAAAATCTCAGGACATTTGCCATTTTTTAAATTTTTTTGCAGGACACAACTGCCCAAAGACGAACTGTCCCTCGGACAGGTGTTAACCCTATTTCCCATTCATATTTAGGGTGTTTGCACTCAAAGCACACATATTCATGTTATTTGTGGAGCAGGTCACATGGCAGTGACATGTGGTCAGATGTTGTACTGTGTTATCCATTATCTAAGACGGCAAGCTAATGTGTGACATGCCAGAAGTTTCTTTTGCATAGTGTAGCACTATAGAAAGTGAGCTGAACCTGGTAGTTACCAAATCTAAACAATTTAAAAGCTGATTCCAGTATTTCTGTCATTTGTGCCGAAGTAAAATGCAGTGTCAAATGTATTTTGTTAAATTGCATACTTTTAGCCCAAAGTCCTACTCTAAAATATTGAAAAGCTAATTATTGACTCTGAACAGCAGTTAATGAATTACATGCTTGCACCATGGTTTCTTTTAGCACATTTTGTAAAGGTGTGACTAGCTTGTAGCTGACTCCATTAGGCAAATCATTTCTTTGACACTGGAGTGAACTGAATGAAATTATTGTTTCTGTGTAATTCTAGGCATCTGTTTTGATATACTGTCAGGTTAAAATAAATACTTTGATCTGCATTTGGTTGAGAAATAGGAATTTGAATTGCAGACTTTGTATTTTATATGTATGCATTTGACGTGGCTATTAGAAAACTGTTTATATCATTCAGCTGCATGTTAAGAGCTACAATGGGTGCAATTAAAACATAAACAAAAAGAATGGGAAGGGAGTGGAATCATTTAATGTATTTATTAAAAAGTATCTTCCTTTTGTTTATAAGTTTTAATTGGACCCGTTGTAGATCTTAGCATGCAGCTGAATGATATCAACAGTTTTCTAGTCCAATTGGCCCTATTGCAGGAACAGATTTGAGGGGGAGGTTACAGAACCAAGGTGCCAGTGCCTTTTACTTAAGTGGAGAGTTCAGTCTTGGACTCTGAATCTCCCAGTGTGTCCTGAGAAGCTGTTTAGCATGTGGTCTTGTAAAAAAAGAAACCCTTTGCTCTGAAGTTCAGGGACTCCATCAAAGCTCGTAGTCCTGTAGAAGAGCGTCTGATGAAGTTATTTGATGAAAACATAATTGGATTTGTGGAGTTAATGCACATGTTGATGTGGTACTGTGCTTTTTGCAATAAACACTCCTGGAATTGACGCAATGTGCCTTGCTTCATTTTTGGATTATAGTGTTTCGAAATCCAAGGAGTCCCCCATTGTTGTTTCAGTTTTTGTTGTTTCAACGTTAGTATTTAATTATTCTGAAGAGAAGACACAGCGGAGAATACAGATAGATCTCGAGAAAAACATCAGTCAGAAGTGTGGCAGCAGTATCAGCTGACCAAATTTCTTTCTCTGAACACTTAAGTATCAGAAAAGACTCATCAATAAAGAATTCCTCCTTTATCTTTGAGGAATATTGCAGGAAAAGTAACTGAACAATTCGTAGGGACTTCTAAATGTTGCCAGTTGGTATGGTCCCTCACTTTTTATTCTGTAGTTCTAGATGTCAGCATTTAGAGAGATTTACTTTAGAGTTGCAAATTGCAGTGATCCTAATTTCATGATATCTTCAAATATCGGCTTCAAGAAACATGTGCTACTAAAGATTATTAGGTCTACATGGTGGGCTTCATCTGTTTTCAGATTTATCAGATTTTGAGTGCAGCATTTTGTAAACTATGCTTTACATTTGTAAACAGAGAACAGAATAAGTGGAACATAGGAACATATGATGTGAGCAGTCTGAGGGACCATAATATGTTGTATCTTTCGACTTTTCCCGGTTAGGGGTCGCCACAGCAGAACTCTGGTCTGCTAATGATTGGCAGTAAATTTTTACGTACCGAGTTGCCAGCTCTGACGCACAACCTTCAACGAAGGTACGCCCATTCACACATGTCTCCACACAGAAGACGCTTTAGCTGAGAATCAAACAGGACAACGTCGTACTGTGAGGCGACAATGCTACCGCAGCACCACCACCGCAGTGTCAGGGACCATAATATGCATAGCCATATACACCTTTAAGAAAACAAAAAGTTGTTGCCATTCTTTTCATGCACTTCTCCATGCTCATCTCCCAAACTGAGCAGGGCTGTATATGATAATCTTGTATACATTTGTGTCTGCTCATCCATTCATCAAGACTATAAATTATGGTAACTGATTTAGCAATTTGTTTGACCTGTAGCGGTAACTTATTTCACACACTAGGTATTTCTTGAGTTAGGAACCTATCTCTCCAGTGACTCTTGTTTATTTGTTGCTGTAGAATTATGTCTGTCGTGCGGGTGTTTGTAGAGCAACTGTTTTTTTGAAGAAATAAAAAGTTAAAGAGGCCTGAGTCTTTCATGGCTCAAATCTTGGGACACAGGTCACCTAGCAGAAACCGATAGGCTACTGAGTATAAGCAGCGCCATGATAATCTATTGAGGTAGTTTGATTTAAGACCTTTAATTTTCTGGAATATAAATCTTTGGGGTCTTTCCATTTGAGTGACATTCACAGATTTCTGCATATCAAAAGGAGCATTGTATTCATTGATAGGTCTGATAAGGGAAGACAGTACAATGGTAAGATGTCTTCTTTAGATCTTGAAGATATTCCCTTGTAAATTAATTGGATAATAGGTTCATAGCTTAGTACTAGGCTAACTGCCCATGCGAGGCATTTTAAGCCTAGCCAATTATCCCTTGTGAGATTCAAACCCTGCACCTTGTGTTTATAAGGCAAACACCTTAACCATTAGGCCACCCTCCCAACCCTTCAGATAGAAGGATTTCCTGGCTATGGAGGAAACATGATTAAATGAGAGAAAGCTGTCCACATGTAGGTCTGTTAGGACTGTATCTGTCTGAAGAGGAATATCATTTATAACATATGACACGGGAACAACCTTTTTGCCAAATGCTGCTATGTTGCATTTTTTTCACTGAGTTTGAGACAGTTTTGATACACTATCTATATGCATTTTTCAGCCATTGCTGGGGATGTTTTGTACCAGTGGGTGAGTGGACAGCAGTGCTCAGTTTGCAGTCATTGGCAAACAGGGTCAACCGCACTTTTTGAATATTGGCTTTCATGGTTGCAAAATAAATGCCAAACAGGTTAGTGTCCAGAACTGATCTATGATGTACCCCACTCATTACAAATTTTGCATTTAGAGAGGGAACCGGCAACATACCTAGGCTGAGATCTGATGGCTAGCCAATCTGCAATCCAGCAGATACTGCAGGGGGTTACATTAATCTTGGCTAATTTTTCAATAATACCAGCATAGGTGATACTTTCTAAATCCTTGGCCATTTCAAGACAACTAGTGAGAACACAATGACCACTGGCTATGGCCCCTTTAATCTTTTCAAAGAAGTTTATCAGGTTCAGGAAGCAAGACCTGCCCTTGATAAAACCAAACTGATTGAAATCTAGATCAGTTAAGTCATCAATGTCTGCATAAATGAATTCTGCTATGACATGTGCCATGGCTTTGCTTGTAAGACTGGTGAGGTTGATGGGTCTATAGTTACTTGAGTCTGTAGCACAGCCACCCATTTGTAGAGGTGCCACAGTGGCTGTTCTCCAGTAACAGGAACAAACCCTGAAGATAGGCTGATGTTGAACAGTTTCAGGAGAGGCTCAGATAGTGTATATTTGGCACTGATAAGAATACAGCCTGGTATATTGTCTGGTCCCATGAAAGTAGTATTTTTGTTTTTTTATAAGGATTTTAAGACTTGTTAATAGGTGATTACTGGAGAACTTAAATTTTCAGCAATAGTGTGAATTACAATGTGGGTAGGATGAGTAACGTTAGCACTGAATCTGTTTGCTAATGTTGTTGTTGTGTCTTTCGGCTTTTCCCTAGCTATATCCTTGGGGTCAGGATGAGTGATATTATTATGGATGACCTCAGTGGCGTGCTGGACATTATTCCTTAAATTCCTGACATAAGTAGGATTTGTAGCTTCCATTGGAATCTGTATCAACCTTAAGTTCATACTCTGGTACTTGGTGTTTGTGACTTTTATTTATTTATTTATTTGCTGGGAAAGTCTAACTGGGCAAAATATCTTGTTCAGTTGAGGCCCAGGGAGAAAAGCACCACTTTGCATATCTTTCATAGTTAATTAGCATGCACTAAGAATGAAAATATACTATATAACATTGGGCTATATATACCTTAACAGTTGATGACCATGTTAAATACACAATACAGTATTTACAGCATGCTGAAGTCATGCATATATAAAGTTCATTCAACATTATTTTATACTTTATGTATAAAGTCACTGTGACATTTTATTACATGGACAGCTGCTGAGGCATATGCATATTTTGGTACTTTTCCGTTATTGGGGCAACACTTTCAACACAATTGTTCAGCTGTAATCCAGTTCCTTAACTTGTCTGCTAACCATATATGTGTAAAAACAATTTGTTTTCATAATACATTATAAAAAAAAAAAAACAAACATTTTACACACATCTGGTTAACAGACTTCTTAAGCTACTACATTACAACTGAATGATTGCGGTGAAAATGTTGTGCTGATAACTTATACAGAGAACTATCAACTGGCCCTGACTTTGTATGAAAAAATCCAGTTTCATGACTATTTAGTGTTAATGAAATCCATATATAAATCAACAAAAATGTTTTTTTTTACTTAGCAAACATTACCGTTCCACATGTGTGCTCCACTTTCTAAGAGGCACTGTTTACTTTCGGGGACCATTTTGTTGTGCCAGAAATGGGACAGGGAAGAAATGTGAGGTAAGATCCAAAGCATAATAAATAGAAAGCAAGCAGGCATGAACCAACCTACTTCTTCAGTGAAGTTACATAACACGTTTCCGATAAAAGGACGCGGCAGGGAAACTTGCAAACCTTAAAAGCAGTAATGTTGTATGAATAGACCTTTTCCTTGCCACTTTATAGAGCTGTTTATTTCTTACAGAGAAGTAATGGATGTCTGCTGTGACCTGTTCAGTTACTTACACACTATGGTTCCACAAGTTCGCACAGTACGATCCTATGCAGATGAATACATATTCTTCAGTAAATAGAAAAACACCATCAAATTTAAAGTGAAAGTCATGTAATGCAAACTACACTTATACTGTTTTATCTTTGTGCATAGTGCCACCAAATCCATAAATGCCTTTGAACAGAAACCACTGTAATGTGATGAATTTTAAATTGTATGCTGTTATTTCACATAAGTGACATGGTGTTGTTCAACTGAACTGTGTCTCTTTATGGACAGTTGACGGAAACAAGCAGAAAGGACAAAAGATCCTTCATACGTGTAGGTACTTCTCCGGGCATGCTTCGCGGCAACAGTTCTGTTTCACGAAGACTGTTGCCCCTTTAATGGAAAAGTACCCATATTTTATCCAAATAGTTATTCACCTGACATGTGAACAGGTCACAAAGTGTGAGTATTTTATGATACTCACTTTAATTGGTTGTGTAAGGAAAAGAGTTAGTGATGGTAGTGGTACTGACAAGATCGCTTATTTGATAAATATGATTTCAACGGAGTTTTAAAATATAGATGGGAAATGATTAGAATAAGGAGGACTTAGTAATTGGTGTTTTCGAAGTGTACAAATCTCAAGTATGTTTCCAAGGAGGTCTTAAAAAGTAGATTAGATGATAAATTTCTAATGTTTGTCAACAGTTCCTCATTTAGCAATGTAAACAGAGTATAGACATTCACCATTACAATTTCTAGATTTTTGAATATGCCCTCATTGGTGGTCCAGTGAACGCGATTCTCTGTGGGATCAATACCAGTTCAGTAACTTATTGACTGAGTAGACATTAATAAAAATAGTTTTTTCATTCCATTCGTTGGTTAAGATTTCTGTTAAAAGCTGGTCTCCTGATAGAGACTGGTGATACCTTACATAGACTGCAGTGGGTTGTACCTTTGGGAAACATGGATTATGCAACAGTATACAAATGATAAGCCAATATCAGGTTGACTTTCTAAGTGTAAGCTAGGCACAAGCATGTGGGACTTCAGTAGTAAGTATGTTACTATATAGCTGTGTGCAGCAATACATTTCCATGGGAAAATCTGTACACAGAAAACAAAACAGTTTGCTCATCCAGGCAAGCAGTGCTGATCCAGTTAAGTAGTACTGAATGTGTATATGTGAGTAAGTGGTTGTTTGTCCTTGAGTATGTGGTTGTGTGTCTGTCTATGTGATTGTGTGCATATATGTGTCCATGTTTATGGGAGATAATGGAACTGTGTGTGTGTGTGTGTGTGTGTGTGTGTGTGTGTGTGTGTGTGTGTGTGTGTGTGTGTGTGTGTTTAGGGTGAATGATCTCAACCTCATGTGACCTGTGGCTTGAATGAATGAGGAGATCATGGTTACAGAGTGCTCATGTACTGGATGTGTGTATGTGTGTGCCTTTGTACAAGTATGTATCCATATGTTTCTGTGTGATTGCATGTGAGTGTTAGACTATCTGTGCAGGAGTTATGCCTGTCTATGTGGTTGTTGCCTAGGTTACATCACTGTGCCATCCGTAAGTTCAGTGTGTGTGTGTGTGTGTGTGTGTGTGTGTGTGTGTGTGTGTGTGTGTGTGTGTGTGTGTGTATTTATGTCTGTCTGTCTCATTTTATGCTCAACGTCTGAGAGACTTGTTTAGCTATAATCTCCTGCATTAGAAGCTGAAGTTAAGTGCAAACTTGCAGTTTTAAAAGTACTGTTTTTCATTTTTTCTGTATCTAATTGTGTGTTTCACTGAATAGTGTGTGTGCTGTGTCTCTCTCTGCTATAAGAGGGGGTGGTGGTCTTCTCACTTCTTGTTATCTGATATTTAACCGTTAGCCTAGAGGGATTCCTCTGTACTTTAAGTGCTAGCCACAAAGTTTTGAAAAATAATTTTATGCTCATCTTCTGAGAGACCTGCTTGGCTATAATCACCTGCATTAGAAGCTGAAGTTAAGTAAAAATTTTCAGTTTTAAAAGTACTGTTTTTCATTTTTTCTGTACCTAATTGTGTGTTTCACTGAATAGTGTGTGTGCTGTGTCTCTCTGCTATAAGATGGGGTAGTGGTCCTCTCACTTCTTCTTATCTGATATTTAACTGTTAGCCTAGAGGGTTCCTCTTTACTTTAAGTGCTAGCCACAGAGTTTGAAAAATCATTTTATGCTTAACCTCTGAGAGACTTGCTTGCCTATAATCACCTGCATTAGAAGCTGAAGTTAAGTACAAACTTGCAGTTTTAAAAGTACTGTTTTTCATTTTTTTCTGTACCCAATTGTGTGTTTCACTGAATAGTGTGTGTGCTGTGTCTCTCTCTGCAGTTTGATTCCATTCACCCTCCCTGTTCTTCTTTTGGTGTTAGTGTTGGTGGCTCTGGAATTGGCTGCCCCTCCTGTAAGTCTGTATTTGACCACTCCTCCTGAATCCATCTCATTTGCTCACTTAACCGAATACAGTGAGATCATATTCTGAGTCTAGTGTTCACTCTGCTTAATACAGAGAGAAGATTTGAGAAGGCCAACCCACTTAGGTTCTTCCTTTCTCTCTCTCCTTGCACTTTACCAACAAAAAACTTTGCACTTTATTCATCTGCTTTTACTGTATTTGTGTTTCCTCCTACTTTATTTTGCTTTTGCCTCCTCTTAAAAATACTCAATTTTATTTATTCTGCTGCATTTATTACTGCTTGGTAGTAGCCTGATTAAACTGTAACTGTTATTCTAAATCTTTTGGTTTAAGCACTTGGGCTTCATACTGGTTGTTTTACATTAAGAAGGTTTGTGGTCTGCACTGTTGTGGCAGGACAGGTAGCTTACATCCTTCTAAGCTATGAATTGCTGATTGAAGGCTCAGTGTCTGCTATTCTAAAAGTGTATTAGTTCTGGTTTATGCACTTGGGCTTCAGGCCAGTTATTCTACATTAAGAAGGTTTGTGGTCTGCACTCTTGTGGGAGGAGAGGCTGAATTCTGCCCTTCTGAGCTGGGAAGTTCTAGTCACAGGCTTATTGTGCCTGCTTATTTGAGCTGTTTCTTTCTGAAATTGGTGCACCTTGTTGATGTAGCATAGGACCAGATTCAGGCCTGCTGAATCTAGTTTTGTTTATTAACTTGAGCGCTGATCTAGGCCATCTTTTTTGGAGAAGGTTCCCCTGCACCCTAGTAGTGGAAGCGTGCAGTTAGAACTTGTCTGACTGAAGACTGCTGGAACAGGGCTCAGTTTTGAGCTTTTTCTGGTTAATTGGGTAACTTGTTTAAATCAGTTTGTTCATTTTCTATTGTTTTATATATATATATATATATATATATATATATATATATATATATATATAAATTGCACTTTATTCATCTGCTTTTACTGAATTTGTGTTTATTCCTACTTTATTACTAGGGGCATTGACTACAACTCTGAACTGAGATATATAACAATAAGCATCCTTTTCTGTGCATTTAAAGTGTTTTTTTTATTGTATCAGCTTTATTTTCTGAAAAAATACACTTGTTTCCCACATTTCTAAGCTAGTATAGTCCAGTTTTCAGGTTAGTGCTGAATTCAGGACTGTGTTACAAATCTCTGTGTTTGCCCATACCTTACTTGGATAGAAGGAAGTTTCTCTGTTCACCTGTGAGAGAGGGGAGCTTTGAGCAGCCTATCTGTCCCTGGAGGAGTGGTTTCAGCCCAGAAATTAGTAGTTTATTAGCCATTTTGGGCTAATTTCTATCTCTTTCATTTCTCTGCTATAAATACTGCATTTGCCCGGTTTTGCACGCCGGGCAGTGCCAGTTAGCTAGTGTATAACTATTCCCGGCTCCACAAAGTCTCCTCTTCACTAGACAAACTTTCAACTTAAGCACTCAAGCCATTAATTTCTCAGCCCAGCACTTGCTCAAAATTCATAGCAACCACTTATAAACCCTAGCTCTAGACCCCCCTATACTGTACAGAAGGACAAGGCTCTCTAGTCGACCTTACTAGCTATTCAGTAAAACAGTTCACTGTACCTATCCAGGCATGTCCAAAGGGCAGTTTCAGGTGTACTCTCCAGTCCAACTGGTGAATCTGGGCATTTTGAGGCAATGTTACAAATGCCTCATGTACACAGACAACCCTCTCCTCCTACCACCAAACACTAATACATGCAAGCGATGCAATTATACAGCCAAACTGGAGGCTAAGCTCTCTCAACCCAAGACTGGATCAGACAGTCAAGAGGAGAAGGGAAATACTGGCATCACACCACCAGTCTCACATAGACCCATTAAACCAGCACCGGCAAAAAACACATAAATACACAAAAACATACTCCGATACTCTAAATAAAAATCTGCAAAAGCAACAGAGACCTCCAAAGCAGACATCCAAGCAACCTCCATCCCCCAACACAAACCATGAAACACATACTTCACAATACCACTGTGCCACACAATCACAGCCCTTAAGGCAAAATAACATACCCAACATACTAGTAATAGGTGACTCTATAGTCAGGCACACTGACGTCCCACTCACTAGGCTGAATAAGGAGAGGGTTACTGTTAGCTGCCTGTCGGGTGCCAGGATCCACCACATAACACAAGCACTCAGGTCACTCCAGAACAAGTACAAATATGACTCTGTCATTGTCCATGGTAGTGTGAATGACCTGAGCCGTACTTCCCTGGACTACATGAAAAGAGACATGGAAGAGTTCTCTGATCATGTAGCCCAGGCCGGTATAACCCTGACCCTGAGTAACATCCTGTTCTCACCAAGAATGATACAATGGTATAAAGAAAAAACTATCAATTTCAACAATTGGCTACATTTCTGGTGTCATTCAAAGGGGATCCAGTGTCTGTCCACCTGGGATGACATGCTCGACAAGCCATGCTGCTTCACTAGAGACGGCTTGCACCTGTCGTCTTTAGGCTTTTGAATACTGGCCAAGGCTCTTGCCATCTGCATAATGCCTTTTGTAGGCAAGGCTCAAAAGACAAACCCACCACCGTAAATAGCACAAGTAACAAAAATCTGAGGGTAATGCTACTCAATGCCAGAAGTCTAAACTGCAAAATGCACACACTTGAGGCACTTGCAGAAAATCGATATATGTGCAGTAACAGAAATCTGGTTTAAGGCTTCAGAGACCACCCAGCACTACCAGGCTACAACTCATACCATACATTTTGGCCACAGAACCAGGACCGAAATACAAAAGGTGGGGGAGTATCCATATTCATCAAGGATACCCACATCTCCAGGTTAGTGGCACAGCACGATGCTTCAGAGATCATCCACGTGCAACTAACAATGGGCAAAACTGTAATTCAAATTGTAGCTTGTTACAGATCACCCACCATGTCCCAGGACCCCCATTCCACATTTCTGAAAACACTGGGAAACATAAAGATTCTACCAAACACCCTAATATTGGGTGATTTCAACTATCCAAACATTAACTGGGAGAACTACTCAAGTACTTTCTCCCTTGCCCAAAATTTCCTAGAATTTATAAACTCAAATGCCCTGGATCAACTGGTCAACACTCTCACCAAAGGTGACAACATATTGGACCTGGACATCACCAACATGGGCGACTGGTGTTCCACACCGGAGGTCCACCCCTTGCTGGTTAGATCTGACCATAAACAAATCTCTTTAGATATCCACATTCCGCCCCACCCCTGGACAAGGAAAACACCATGAAAAACCTTTCAAAAGCAAACTTCATGTTAATTAAGATTGAAGTGGAAAAGTTTAAAGCCCCCACGCTAAAGGATAATGCTGTCCAAGCTGCAAAATCCTTTACTAATGCATTTTATCGGCACCTACAAAAATGCATAGATTGTGCTATTGCAAGCGAAACCAAGACTCACTCCTACAAGAAAAGGAAACCAGTCTGGTGGACCTCTGCCATAAACAAGCTATACAATAGAAGGAGGAAACTAGTGCAAAAAAGAGAGTAAAATCCCAAGAAGGGAAGACATCTCTGTTCAGTATCAGCAAGAAACTACAATCCCTCATAAAATTGTCCAAGGCAAGCTTCGAAAGAAAAATTGCCAAGGCTCCAAAGATAACCACAAGGCATTCCTTATCTATGTCAAGAATCTAAGTGGCAATGCTCAGATCTGCTCGGAGTTAATGCAGAATGGCACAAAATACATTGAACCAACCAATATTGCCAACATCCTGGCAGACAGGTTCAGTGCAAACTTCATCCCCCTCATCCCCAAAAGGGCCCATAACCATACCAGAAGAATGTAGAGCCCCTGAAATCACAGACACTCAGGTTAAAACAGCCCTCTCCAAAGCCAAAAACACAGCATCAATGGTACCAAACGGTGTCCCAGGCTGCGTCCTACACGAGCTCAAAGACGAACTCACCTAAACACACTGTTCAAACTCAGCCTCTCCACAGGCTACATACCCATAGAGTGGCGCACAGCAATGGTTATTCTGCTCCAGAAAGGTGGAGCTACGATAGACCCCGGGAACTATCACCCTATAAGCCTGACTAGCTTGGTCTGCAAGGCTATGGAGCGCATCATCATGGAACTCATTAACAGAGACATTGGGAACCTCCAAACACTGGATCCTACCCAGCTCAGCATTGTTAAGGGCAGATCATGCCTCCAAAACCTGGTGGACTTCTTTGAGACAGTTACCAAGGCTATAGATGAGGGAAAGGTGGTACACACAGAATACCTAGACCTCGCAAAGGCCTTCAACACCATTCCCCATTCTGGTATTATAGACAAGCTCACCAGCCTGAAAATAAATCCCTATGTCACAAGATGGGTTGCCAATTGGCTCACGGACAGAACCCACATGATGAGACTTGTGGGAGCTAGGTCTGACTCTAAACTGTTTACAAGTGGCGTTCCCCAGGGCTCAGTCCTAGGGCCCCTCTTGTTCGGCATATACTTCTCAGAGGTACAGGCAAGCACATGAGGACTATGGCTGACCAAGTTCTCAGTTGACTGCAAACTAGGGGCTATAACTGACTCTCCAGCTGCACAGTCATCCTCCAAAAGGGTCTCACTGAGACGGATACCTGGTGTCAAAACCATGGCCTCAAGCTAAATGTCAAAAAGTGCATAGTCATCCCCTTTGGAAAAAACAAAGTACACAGAAACTACCACAATGGTGGTAGCCCCCAAAATATGGAAAATATAATAAGGGATCTGGGGACCCAAGTAGATAGTAATCTCTCCTTTTATAATCACATTGCCAAAGTGGTTAGAAAATCCTTCTATGTGGCTCACCTAATCACAAAAGGGTTTGCTTCCAGATCA
Source organism: Protopterus annectens (assembly GCF_019279795.1). Taxonomy (NCBI): domain Eukaryota; kingdom Metazoa; phylum Chordata; order Ceratodontiformes; family Protopteridae; genus Protopterus; species Protopterus annectens. The sequence goes on from NC_056747.1 coordinate 601,826,620, forward strand.
AAAGAGGTCATTGTGCCCCCTCTACTCATCACTCATCAGACCCATCATAGAGTACAATGCCACATTTGGGATGTACCTTACAAGACACCTGCAACAGCTGGAAAGACCACAGAAATACCTCACCAAGAGGATCACTGGCCTCAAACAGATGTCCTATACAGCTCGACTGAAGAAACTCAAGCTGTACTCGGTTGCGTACCGTCTACTCAGAGGTGATCTTTGCCTGACATACAAGGCCATGTCCAGCCCAGAACTGATGGACATGCTCCACCTAAAGAAAACTTTATCCCCTCGAGCCACACGCTCTAGGGATCTAAACCTCATCACAACAATAAATAGGATGTGCTGGAGGGATAGATTCCTGTCCCAGAGACTTCCCATGCTTTGGAACAAGATTCCAATCTACATTAGGCAGAGCTCCTCGCTAACACTCTTCAAGAGAAACCTTGATGAGTGGATGGCAAACAGAAAATTTACCCTGGGGATCACTTCAGTGGCTCTGCTGGACAGAGGCACAGGGTACTAATCTAAGGGGCCTGTGAAAGCCAACACATTCTGTCTAGGCTTATAAATGCCTTTGGGCAGATAGCCTAGTACCTATCTATGAACCTATGAACCTATGTCTATGTGTCTGTCACAGTGCGTGTTGGGAGATCTGTGTCATTATGTGGCATTACTTCATAGAGCAGGTTGATAGAGTATTCATTCAACAGTGAAAAACTGCTTATTTGACCAGCTCATAGTCAAAACGCATTCCCTGTTGATGAAATGCTCCTTGTCGACCCTTTACCTGACTACAAATTGCAAAATGGAGCAGCACTGCAACTCAAAACAGTGATGCAAGGATAGTTGCACTGCACCATGTTTGTATGGATCCCTGCATTAGTTTCATGAGTCAGGTTCAGGTATTTTAGCTTCTTTCTCCCGTATGTTTACATTTCCACAAGGCATTATCTGTATGATTAAGTTTATCAAGTAATTCTTAAATATGTTATTTTGATATAATTCCATTCTTACAGTTATCTTACATTTTATTATACTGTTTTTGCATGTTCATCTTTTTGTTATTATTATTTATGTATTTTTGTAATATGCTTGGCAATAAGCACTTAATAATTGAGTTGAAATAATAAAATACCTGTTAATGATGTAAGTCACAGAGTATGCTTCTGTAATTCTAAAAAGGCTCTTTTCATGTCAACTCTGAGAGGATAAACAGTAGCTTTTCTGCATGTATTCCTCCACCCTCTTCCTTGACTAAAGTGAAGACTAATCTAGAAAAGTTTAGTTGATGAAGTACAAACTAACTCTTTATTTGGCAAGGGAATTTAATGGAATTTAGTTTTCTCTGTCTTGGTGAACCCTGCCCAAAACTATCTTCCAATTTTCAGAACTATGGCCAACCAAAGCAAACCTCTGTGATAATCATTCATTTTTGCATTGAGTGATAACATACTCAGATGAAAAATGCCTTGAAGTCCTGGTCTTTATTAACCAGTTTATGCTACCAACATACAATCCTCACACTGTGGATTTGTAATCATATCATAACCCCACCTGTCATAATCACAGATATGTCTCTCTCAGTAGTCATATCCCTTCCTTGCTTCATTATGTTGATAGGGCTTTACATCATGCTTTTTTAGTTTCATATCATAAAGTAGAAGTTAGCCTACATAGGCTGCAATTTAAAATTATTTATCATTTTGCTTTCCGTATATCTTTACATTCCACCTCCATTTTTTCTGTATGTCTCATGCTCTCTTGAGTTCCTTCCTGGAGCTCCTCTCCACAGACCATTCTAGAAACCCATTCCATGAGTCCAGAATGCACGTAATGAAGAACTACTTTCACATATGCCGAATTAGGTGCACTTTACAAACTGCCTGTCATGCCACCTTTTCTTTCCCCCCCATCTTTTTCTGTACCCATATCTTACCCCTGATTCATTCTAGTTTCTAGTGATTTACTCCAGCTTCTTGGCTGTTTGATGAAACTGTTTCACCTCCATATCACTCATGGTGGATTTCCACTGGAATCTGTGTAGCAGCCTTATGTCTTTGTGGTTATATCGGTTCTGGAACAGCACTCAGTACTCAAGGTATGTTCTGACAAGTGCTTGGTAGAGGAAGGACTACTTCTTTTCTTTTTGTGTATATTCTCCTGAGGTTAAACTCTAACATTCTGATGATGGTGTCAGACCCCTTTCACTCTCCTCTTGTTGGTCAAATCCAGGTGTGGGAAATAGCCCCATATAATTTTCCAGATCTTCTCTAATCAGTTGCACTCCCCCAGCAAACACTTCTTTGCACGTGTCACATTAATCCTCTGTTGCCATCTTTTTGGCCAAGTGGGAAGCCTTTCCAAGCCTTTCCTCAAGCTATGTCAGCTATTTGCCACTATGGTACTTATTTCCATGTCATCTACAAACAGGGTTATTCTATTCTGTGATCTGAGAGATAACTCTCAAATAAAAACGCTGAAGAGAATTGGATCTTAGACCGATCCTTGTCATTCTTTACTAATTATTTTTCTTGGTCTCAACAATGTACCTCTTCTCACATCCCCCTGTATCCTACCATCCCGCCATGCCACAATCCTTTTTCTTAGTTTCCGCCCAACACCATCTTTTGTAGTTTTCCTATAAGATATCTATTTAGGTTGAAGTCAAAGGTGCAGCATACATTTACTTGTACCTCACTAGCAAGTTCTCTTGGTTCATGTTGAATGGACAGCTGCTACTGATCACATATTCTTGCTGACTGTTGATCTTGAGGCTGTTGTCTTTTGGGAAAGCAACACGCCTTTCCATTAGTCTTTTCTTCATGACATTCCTTCTACTGGTGTTAAGCTACATACACTGCAGTTCACTGGAGACTACCTGATCTCATTACTGCAAAGTCACAGTTCCTTGGGCTCTGCTGTGCTCACAAGGTTCTTGAAGATACTGTGTATGAACCTGTCTTGTCCTTGTGATGTACGTTTTTTAAAAAAGGATGTTCTCTTTCCAACCCACCTTCTTCCCTCATAACTTGGTGTCCATCCATTTCTGTTCCCACTTTACCATATCTACATTTCAGCACTAGTCCCAACAGCCATGTCCTTCTCCCTCTTCTGAGACAATGTGCATTCATTAATTTAGCTTGTTCTCCATCTTTTGAGATTTTCCTTCTATCCTTACTAAGGCAGGTCAAGTCTGCCTCCCCTGCTCCTTTCTGGAATACCCCACAAAACTTTGTTAAACTTATTGATCCCATGTGCCACTTACCTTTGACTTGAATCTGTGCTGCTGTCACTCCTCCGTTGCACATCAAATTAGCCTACTTTACTTCCCCATCTCCATTCAGCCATCCCTTGTATACCTACTCTTTTGACATAATTGTTATGCTCACATTTCTATACAGCCATAATGGCCTTTTCCTAATTGTTGACATTTTGCCTCTTCCTGTCCATAAGCCTGCATAATCCATTCATGAGACATTCACATAGTCTGTCCACCTTTTTGATTCTCAACTTTGACCCTCTCCTACAATGCAATATAATCCATGTCTCTGAACTTCCATAATTTTTATTTTGTTCCCACTCAGAATGAAACCATGGCATTATCACTGCTTGGTGATTGCATCTTTACCCTGATGGCTTTGAACTCCTTCATCATGACTAGGGCCATTTCCAGAATTGTATCTGTTCTACTACAGTCCCACACAGACTCATGGCTTAATTCCTTAACCTAGATATATGCCTCCTTCACTTTGGAGCTGTCTTATCTTCTACTCTGCTCTTTGTAGATGTAGATCCCAATGGACTATAACTATTCTTCACCTCTTACCCCACTCACCTATTACCTGCCCTAGTCTCTCTTCCATCCTTGACATGTCTGGATTTAGATATTTTGTAATTTGCCACCAGGCCTTCCCCTCTTCTTCCTTTACCATGAAATCAAGGCATGTATCCTTGGTGCCTCTCTTCTTTCATGGGGTCATGTTTTTATTCCTCTCTAACCTCACATTTGCGTGTCTTCTTTGTGTAGCTCCAAAGCTCTCCTCTTACCTCTAAGCTTACTCTTGGTTGTCATTCCTAAACAACCTACAGGGTGGTATGTCCAACCTCATAAGTAACTGACGCATGTTTCTGCAATGCCAGCAGTACTTGAACTACTCTCTGGGATCACTTCCTAGCTCCGCAATCTTCCTGTGTTTAGGGCTTCATATCTGAGCAAAAAGTATGGCAGAGATGTGCTGACTGTTGGAGGAGAGGAAGAGAAGGCTTTTTGCTTGACTGACTCTCTTAAGAAGAACATTAAGGTAAGTGATGTTTTGGAAGAAAACATTTTTGCTTTTTATATGAAATAGTGGAGATGAAGCTAAGAGTGTGATTTCCTGGTGAAAGGAATCAGATTATTCCTTGGTAGAATAGGAAGAATGTTTTGGTTAATGGTTACACAAACACCTGTATCAAGAATTTGAACTTCCACCAACATATGAATAAAACCTGATAGAGGGACAGATTCATTAACTAACAGTAGTCCCATCTTTAGAAAAATCCTCTCATATCTTAAGCAGACTGATGCACTTGCATTCAAAAGTAACCTTGTCAATTACATGGAGATCCACAAATTCCTCTCCAACTTGACATGGTTTCCCTTCTAGAGGTAGTGGACACATCTTGATTGTAGTTTTTTAAAAGGTGCACATGGTCTTCAGATTTTCATGTTTTGTAGTTCCTATAATAATATGGTTCTTTTTTTTTTTTTGAAATATCAGCTGTTGGTGTTCGCACTGTTTCTGTGGACAGGCTGGTACACAGCTGGAAAAAAAACCCTTTATTGTCCCGATCCAATTCAGTAAAAACACCACACATCAAACTGCCATTTGATGACCTTTATTAAACTTCATAAACATCATAACTTTATCACATAATTTCAATTTATGAATCCCAACAACACAGGACCACAAACGTTATCCTAACTGTGCTGAAAAAGAGTCTGATGTCTTTGCATAGGAAGATTAGGCAATTTGAGGGGAACCATAGGTTGAGCCACCTTTGACAGAGATGAAAGAGTTTTTGGCCTTAGTCAAAGGGGCAATGAACTCTATGGTGTGGTGTTGAACATCAGATGCCCCAAGAATATCCATTAAAAATGCCCCATGTGAGTATTGCAAAATCTGACTTAAGGTATGATTACTTTCCATTCCTACAACTCTCACTGTTTATTGTGTGTTTTTGGTATGGAAGGAACACCACAGGTACCTCCACAAGGTAAGGTATTAACTAGTACTGCTGATATGACCTGTAGTGCTACGTCTGCACTCGAAGTATGTCAGAGAATGTGAGATATACTTACACTGAGTTACATGCTTTGATCTCTTCTCATGAATCTCGATCCATTGCTCAGTGCCTGAGAATTGTCTGTCTGACTTTGTTGATGATGATGATGGTGATCATCTGGCATAGTACTGCGTGTGCGCACGCGTGTGTGTGTGTGTGTGTGTGTGTGTGTGTGTGTGTGTGTGTGTGTGTGTGTGTGTGTGTGTGTTAAATAGAGAGAATGTGCCCAATGGATCCCCTGGTCTGGCCATACAGACAGCATCAAGAGAGAACAGATTTCCCACAATCAAGGAAGTGTGATGCCCCTTATAGTCCAGTCATCAATGTATGCCACAAGCCTCATGGAACTGAAGAGGTGAATACTGGTGTGTGTCAGAGATATGGGCACTGCCCTCCCCATGAACTAGTTGTATCAGTGGGTGCAACCCAATGTATGAATAGAGCCTTCATGGAGGCACAAGTAAATACAACCACAACATTTTTGAGTTGAATTAGATAGTGCACGGTGTGAGGAATGACATCTCTTTATCCATCTAAGTGACAGTTTGGATGGATTCAGTCAAATACCGATGTACTTATCCCAGTGATCTGTCTGTGAAGTAGAAATCTTAAAAATAAGAACTGATGTTTCTACTAAAGAAAACGCAACAAATGTTGTTGAAATCACATTCTACAAAGAATATAACAAACCAGCCAGTCAGATACATTAAAAGCCTATTACGTGTTAATAAAATATTACATTTCAAAGTGGTTTATTATTATGTTCAAAATAATATTCTAAAGATCAGTTTAGACATATAGTTAAAACAGCTGAAAGCTATATTATACAGAGAGAATTACATGTTGAAAAACTGACATTCCAAGTGAAAAAGAGGAAGAAGCAACACAAACTATGGAAGCAGGCAACAGTTACTGCTACATCATAGTAAGCAGGTGTTTCATTTAATACAAACCAACAGGTGTCTCATTTTAGTGAATGAAGAAAGAAAAGTTGTGTAAAATCTTACCATAACCACAGATGTCCTTCTCTTCCATGTTGGAGTATTCAACATATAGGCTTACTCCTCTTGCTTCACAAATGTCTGGCCAGTACACAAAAGTTTTCAGTCACTGTATGGTACATGGAACATCTGATGTGGCTGAAGGAATGTGGGCCATAAAAGTGACATGTGCATGCATCAGCCCTCAGAACTGTAAGCCCCAGTCAGAACCATTCCTAGTAAGGGCAATGCCAGTCCTATGCCACCCAGAAAGGGAAATGCAGCCTGACAGGAGGGGAAGGAGGGTGGGAAGAAATACTGCAACATGGAAGAGAAGAACATCTTTGGTTATGGTAAGATTTTACACAACTTTTCTATGTCTTTCTATTCCCATGTTGCAGTATTCAACATATGGGTGAATGAGGGGGTGGACGTTTAGAGGTGGTCTCCAGGAATCCATGAAGGGTAGCCCTGGCAAAACCACACTGGCTCTGGAAATGCGGTGTAACTTGTAATGTTTGGTAAAGGTTTGCATTGATGACCAAGTAGCTGCTTCAAGAATGGTAGAGGTATCCAGATCCCTGGAGAAGGCTCCTAAGGAAGCCATAGCCCTGGTGGAGTGTGCTTTAAGAGTAACTTGCAGGGATTTCCCATGGTATTTGTAGCAGAAGGTGATGACTTTGGAGATCTTGGTAGAGATAGTTTGTTTGGTTACTGCCTTCCCTTGAGCTCTGGGGTGGAAGGTGACAAAGAGTTGGTTGATGGGGCTTGGTTTTATGCAGATAGAATCTGAGTTGTCCGTGAACATCCAAGGAGTGAAGTACTCCCTCACTGCCCCCCTGTGGGTTAGGGAAGAAAGTAGTTAGGAGGATTTTTTGATTCAGGGACAGGTCATTTACCACCATGGGCATGAATGAAGGGTTAGTTCTAAAAGTAACCATGTTATTGTGGAAAACTAGGAAAGGTGGAATAGCCATGAGGGCTTGCAGCTCTGATACTCTTCTGGCTGAGGTCAAGGCCAGGAGTAGTACAGTTTTCCATGTACATTATTTTACGGAAGCTTTATCTGCCGGCTCAAATGGAGGATGAGTGAAATTTTCCAAAACATAGTTAAGGTCCCATGGGGGTGGAGATGGTTTCCTGGGGGGCCTCAGGTGAAGAACCCCTTTGAGAAAATGCTTAGCTGGTAGTCTGTATGCTAGGGGGTGGTCCAGAGGAAGGCATGCTAAAATAGAAGAGAAGTGGGCTTTAATAGAAAGAGAGGCCAATTCTGTCTGCAGTAGTTCACACAGGTAAGACAGAACTAGAGGAGTCTTGCTTGTAAATGGGTCCGGCTGTCTTTTGTGACACCATATAGAAAATCTCTTACACTTTGAAAGGAAAGATTTTCTTGTGTTCAGTTTCCTGTCCTCCTGCAGGACAGTGAGTATGTCCTCTTTGTAAAAGTTTCTGAAGGAGATCAGAATCCTATCAACTGCAGGGTGAGGTGCAGTAACTGCCACTGTGTGTGTATTTGGGATCCCTTGTGCTGTGTGAGAATGTCCACTCTGAGAGATAATTTGTGGTAATTTCTCTTGGATAGTTGAATGGGTAGGGGGAACCAATGCTGTCTTGGCCAGTAGGGAGTTACCAACAAGATTTGTGGTCTGTCCTGATGGATTTTCAGCAGGATCTTCTGGATGAGTGGGAAGGGGGGAATGCATAGAAAAACTTTCCCTTCCAAGAGATTGAGAAAGCATCTGTTGCTAATGCCTGAGGATGTGGTATCCTAGTGCAGAATCCAGGAAGTTGCCTGTCGATGGAGGAGGCAAACAGATCTATTTGAGGTGTACCCCACTGGTGGACCAGATCCAGGAAGACATCCCTGTGAAGCATCCATTCATGGTTGTTTGTGATGGTTCTGCTGAGATAGTCTGCCTGGGAGTTCTGTAGAGAGGGAATGTAGACTGCCTGCAGGTTCACTCCCTCTGAGGTGGCCAATTCCCATACTAGGAGAGCTAGTTTGCAAAGTAAGTAAGACTTGGCACCTTCTTGTTTGTTGAGATATCACAAAACTGTGGTATTGTCAGTGAAAATCTTGAGTGGAGCTTGCTGTAGATATGGTTGGATGACTCAAAGGGCCAGAAGAATTGTCCTCATCTCTTGAACATTGATCTCTTCTTGTTTGTGTGGCTCTGGCCACAGACCCTGCACTTTTTGATGGCCCAGAGTTTCTCCCAGCCCAAGTCTAAGGTATCTGTGTGCATGATTTGTGTAGGTAGGGGTGGTTGGAGGGGAAGACCTGGATTGAGGGTCACTTGTGTCAACCACCACTGGATTTCTAGTTTGAGTCATGGTAGGATACAAACCCTATACTCCAAGGGGTGGGAGTGTTGGGTCCAGACTGACCAAAGATACCATTGCAACTTTCTCATATGAAGTCTTGCTAATGATAGCATGGGGATAGTGACTGCCATGTAGCCCAGGAGCCTACGGTACTGCCTTGCTGTCAGTTCTGCTGACTGAAGGACCAGAAGTAGGCGTTCTGTCAAATTTTCCACCTTTTGGAGGGGAAGGTAGGCTTTTATGACATATGTCCAAAGTCTGCACCCCAAAAAGACAATGTCTTGAGTAGGTTCGAGGTGGGATTTTGGGTAATTTATCTGGAATCCCAGTGACTGTAGGAGGGAAACAATAAGGAGTATATGTTGCAGGAAGGTCTCCTTGTTGTCTGCCTGTATCAGCAGGTCATCCGGGTAAGGGAATATCTGGATTCCCTGTATCCTGCAGAAGGCAATGACTGGAGCCAAACAGTTAGTGAAAACCCTGGGTGCAGTGGAAAGCCCAAAGGGCAAGGCAGAGGATTGAAAATGAAAAGGGCTCTCCAAGAATCTCAATTATTTTCTGAAGGTGGGCTTTATGGGAATGTGACGATAGGCATCCTTTATATCTAAGGTGGCCATAAACCCCTGGGAGATCAGAAGGGGAAAAAGTGTTGATAGGGTCAACATCCTGAAGGTTGGAACCTTTAGGAATAAGTTGATACATGAGCGATCCAGATTTGGTCTCCAAGGACCATCTTTTCCTGGAACTAGAAAAATCCTGGAGTAGAAACCTCTTCCTTTTCCTGCAAGAGGCACTGGTTCAATGGTGCCTTAAGCCAGCAGCGTTTGTAGCACTGGCTGCAGGAGGTGTAGCTGTTGTTTTGGAGGTTGTGGGATGCCCTTTTGCTTTTGGGGCATAAGTCAGGTCATGAAATACACATTTTGAAGGATTGAAAGGACCCATTTGTCTGAGGTGATGGATGTCCACACTGGGAGGCAGTGAGAGAGGTGTACCGACAGAGGGAGAGAGGGAGGAGGAGGTGGTTGTAAGGTTGGCAGATAGTCAGATGCTACCTGATCTGTCTTGAAAGGGTGGCCTCTGGCTAGAGGAAGGTGTAGCTCTAGCTGGAGGGGGGGTTGCTTTCTGGTAGGTTTTCTAGACCTTGAGGGAGCAGCAGAGTGAGAATGTTTTCTAATGAACTGTGTTTCAGCTAGGTAGTTCCTTTGAAATTTTGGAATAGGGAGACTAGCAGGTGTTTCAAATCTTGCATTTCTTTCCCATTTTGCTGAAGTGACTTAAACAAATCAGCCACGTTTCCACCAAACAAAGCTGTGTTGTCCAGGGGGGCATCAATCAGCTTTGCCCTGAAATCATCTTAAAGAGGCTGGAGGTGTAGCCAGCAGTACCTTCTTAAGGCAGCTGCTGATGCTGCTAACCTTGCTGAGGCTTCAGCAGCATCATAACTGCACTTTATTGGGTACCTGGTAACCTGGGAGGTGAGAGCCAGAAGGGAAGACAGTGAAGCTTTGGCAGCACAATCTGGTGTATCAGCAAACTCCTTGGAGGCTTTCTCCAGGTGTGATAAGGCATATTTAGCCATGTGGGTCTGGTAGTTAGTAGACCTGAAGGACAGAGTATCGGAGGTGTACATTTTCTTACCCAGATGCTCCATGGTTTTGCTGTCTTTGTCAACAGGAAGGATAGTGGTGGTGGGTAAAAGTTTAGATGCCTTTATCTGTGGAAATGGAGATAGTGGCAGGGTCTGTTGGTGGACACTTAAGGAGATACTTGATAGTCTCCAGGACTTTATAAAGTCTACCTGGCCTGCGTGGTGCAGGTGGCTGTGAGTCAGGATTTAAGGATGCTGAGGAGAAGGCATCCAGGAAGGCAGGCAGAACTGAGGGAACAGCAGATGGGCTTGGGGAATCCATCTGAATGAGGTCATAATACCTTTTTTGGACCTCAGTCATTTAAGAGGATTCCCACTTAAAATGCTCTTTTATCTTGGAAATGATTTCCTCAAAGGTCACATCCACAGCTGGGAAGTCAGGATCAACAGATTCTTCCTCTGGTGAACCATACCCTAAGGGAGAAGAAAGCTGAGAAGTGTATGAAAGTGATTCTTCAGATGAAGAATCAAAGAGATCTTCTTCTTCCCTCGTTGTTGGGTCTGTCATTTGAGGCCTTGGACTCAGAATTGGAGGTGGAATGTTAGCAGTCCCTGCAGAGGTAGGATGTAAGGTCATGAAGGCATTAAACAGACATTGTCTGAAAGCCTGCCAAACAGGCATGCTTTCAGTAGGAGTAGAGAGATGCTTTCTTTTTTCCTTATTTTTTAGAGGCGTGGCAGGCGCCTGAAGGGGGGAAGGCCTGGAGTCTGGAGATTGTAAGGAACTTGAGGGATCCAACAGACTTACTGAAAGTGCTGCCCCCCCAACCCAGCATCGGAAACTGACATTGGAAAAGCCTCTACAGATGTGCCTTCCACACGGGATTGTGTGGCTTCTGTGGAGGTACCTGCTATATCTGAGGAGACGGAGACGGAGTCCTCTACCAGAAAGATGACCACAGGCTGAGGGTCAGACACAAGACACACAGCTGTAGTGGTAGGCCATATAGTCTTGGCTTTCTTTTTAGGCAGTTCAGTAGGTATGTTAGAGGTACCCTCCATCCCTAAAGCTATTTATTTGTTTTAAGCTTTGATTCTCTAAATACAGGTTGAGTGTTTGCAGATGGCTGTGCAATGTTTTGAGCACAAACGCCTTGTAACCGTGCAACCATCCCAAACAAAAGAGACACTGATTGTGGGCATCCTTGTGAGGTATCTGATGGCCGCACTTACACTTGCCTTTCTGGGTGACATGAACAGGCATTAAATGAAAGAAAAGGACTGAAAGTTTCCCCAATGGGGCACTTATCTGATTTCTCTAATCTGATGGCTGTGAAGGCAGGAACACCTGGCATTCCACTGGTAGCTGAGAAGTTCTGAGGGCTGGTGCATGAAGACGTCACTTTTATGGCCCACATTCCTTGAGCCACATCAGACATCCCACGCACCATACAGTGACTGAAAATGTTTGTATACTGGCCATACGTTCGTGAAGCAAGAGGAGTAAACCCATATGTTGAATACTATGACATGGGAATAGAATGACATCAGGAAGTTAGTACAGAGCAACTGTTGCCTAGACATGGTAAGCAGGTTTAAAGGTCAAGGAATGCTGATTCTATATTATTTATTATGAGGTTTAAACCCTCTTTTAAAGTTATGGAAGAGATAATTAGGAGAACCTCTCAAATGTTCAGATTTTTGCAGAATATCCAGATTTATACAGCTTACTTTTGGTCTGTAAAATCTGTGGTTTTCTGGTAAATCACTGAGGACTGAACTCACTAAATAATGAGATAACATTTGAGTTCCAGACTTGATATCCTTCAAAAATGCATGCTGACACAACTCATATTATTGTAGCAACTTTCTAAGTTTATAAGAGCAATATTCAAAATATATTCCCATTTATGGGACTTTGTCCCCCCATTATTTTAGGCTTTGTCCAGATTTCTTGTACTAAGAGGTTGAGACAAGGTATGGGACATTTTAATATCCAACAGTGAGGTAAGGGACACTTTCAGTCCTGTTCCTAAGTCTTCTTATGAACACGGAAAATTGAAGGAGTTATCGTAATGTAGAGAAGGCAGGAAAATGCAAAGAAGGAACTTAAAGGTACTATGGTTGTTCTTTATATAAACACATTGAAAATATGAGTATATAAATAATCAGGGACCAGAGCTCCTTGTTCAGTTTAACAATATGTTTTTGGTAACTAGAGAGTTACATTTATTGCTGTGAGCACTATATTAGTAAGACATTCATAGCCACTCAAGACATTGAGAAGGCACTACAGAAAACAGATGTTCAAAAATATACTGTCATTATTTAAAATGATCAGTATTTTTTTAAATTATGGTATTTTATAATAGCTATCATACACTTTTGGGGATGGGTAATTCCTGTTTATCCATAGCTTACTATTTTGTTTGATTAATCAAGCTTCATGATGAAGTCACATCAGCTGTGAGTAATCTAAGTACTACCTATATCCAGTTCTGAATTATTATTAAAGTGTACTTATAGTTTGGCTTTCTACATTTGTAAGTGGCTACTGTTCTTCTCCACTTTTTACTGCTGACACAGATTGACAAAAAAAGTTTTTATAAGTTCATAGCTGAATACCAGGCTAGCTAAATTGAAATGCCATTTTAAGCCTAGCCAATAATCTTGAGTACAGAATCAAACCCTGTACCTTGTGTCTATGAGGTGAAGACCTTAACCATAATGATAAACTCACCAACCCTTATTATTGTTTCATAGGTGAATGCTAGGCTAACTGAAGGTACATTTTAAAACTAGTCAAAACACTCAAGGGTAGACTCAAACTCTATAAGGTGAAGCGCTTAACCATTATGCCAAGCTGATATTTACTGATGTCATTAAAATAATTTTTAGATCAACACATCTGTTCTGTTGCCACTTCATAATAATCTTTAAACAAGTGACTGAGGGCCACTGTACATCACAAGTGATCAGGTTTTGCTTTCATTTGCAATAATTTGTAACTGAACTTACACTATAATGTTTACAAAAACAGTGTGTGCTCACCATTGCAGTTGGTATATGGCCATGAAACTACTGAAATAATAACTCTGAACAACAAAATCTAGTTATTTAAAATTAAAATGAAATGTTTCAGATAAAGATATAGTGTGTTACAGTAGTATATCATGTTATGTGTTGGTGTTACTTGAGATAATCACTCTAGCAACAACTCCCCTTCCAGCTGTGAATGTTGCATTGCCATTGTGATAAAAGTAAGCATCGTCTTCACTCAAATATGGTAACGTAGTCGATTCCTTCATATTCTATTAACTGCAAAAAAATACATGCTGAACAAATTCACTAGTAGTAGGTAAAGCAACCAGTACTTTGGTATGCTGCAGAAACTAATTGCTCTGCATTTTGTCCTTGCTTCACTGAACTTTGAAATAATTATTCTTGCATCTCAGCTTCCCTTACCCTACCCTTATTTAATATTGCTACCTTCATTATTATTGTTAATTTCTTTAGTGGTACATTGTATACATGGTACTAGAGCATGTAGTATTGTATTCTTTTACATTTTTTCCCTTTCTGAGTGGGAACATCATGAGAGTATGTTTACTAAAGATTGCTTCATGCTTGAGGCACTTCTATACAGCCAACCCCTGTATTGAACCCATGCAGCTCTGATCTGAGTCCCAGAAGTGTCCCTCGCTTCATTAACTGTGAATATGCACATTGCCCTTTGTGTTAGTGGGATGGTAAAAAGTCAAGGGCAGTCATTAAGTCTGAACTGTTATTTTCCCATAATGCCAGCTTTAGAATTTAGTTGTGATTCTCTCCTTCTAGATATGGTGCTGTATTTTTAAACATTTCTCTCTCTCATAATGTCATCAATCTTTTTGGTATAGCTCCTATTAGTAGAACAATTCTCTTTGATTCCCTAATGACCACGCACGTTACACTCAGTGTTTTTTTGTGTGATAGCTAAATGAGCCAATTCTCTATCTAAAATCATAGGTTATTATGATAAAATGTTTATTGTAGGAGTGCACTTCATCTGGACAATAATTAACTATGAGTGTGAGTGATTAATTGCAGAACAACAAGAAAAACAGTGATGGATGGCACACGTCTGGTGAAATGACAACATTTTCATTAACTTCTTTCATCATACAGGCAGATTTTCAAATCTCATAAAAACATCTGCCACAATGTTGTGATAGAATGACTGTCTGAACAGGATGCTTTAAGATTATAAGCAAACCAGCTTGTATAAAGCTTTATTTTAGCTTCAGACTTTAACAGAACTGTCACATGTTTATCATAATCATATTTTTTAATGTTTCATCAAAAGTGCCCCATATGTGCACAGATTTTGTGTAATTTAAATGTCTTTCAAGCCAATTTCTAAATTAAGTCTTGTTATTCAGACTTGTATCTTCTTAACCCTGTTGTTCATCTCATTTTTCAATATAGTCCTAGTTTGCTCACATGTGTGTGTGTGTGTGTGTGTGTGTGTGTGTGTGTGTGTGTGTGTGTGTGTATATACGCAAATCAATGCCCACAGTCTGGAAAAAAAAATTCAGAGCTAGTACTGAGGATAGAAGACAGATGAATACAAAGTGACAACCATGTTAATATGATGCACACAGAACTTTGACATGGATTCCAAGAAATCAGAAACTTCAATTTACAGAGGGGCAAGGAGGGTAATATAAGCAGCAGGGTAGCTGTTTAGCTAAGGGAAATGATCAAAGAAATAGTACTAAAAGGCAAGAAGAAGAGGAGGCAGGTATAGCATTAAAGAAGCGATTACATCTCTGTTCAGTATTTTTAGAGACATTGACACCTGTCTTCTGTTTAGAGGAACACTGTCACAGTCATGATACAAGAAAGCCTTAAAATAATAACAAAAAGGAACTGGGACGTTGCTAATACTGTGTTTATCTATGCTGCAAATTAACAATGTTTTCAGTCACATCTTACAGCAAGGTCTTTATTAATACCCTGGAATGGACAGAGTTAAAAACTTCCTGATTTTTTTTTTCAAAAGAAGAGAGGAAAAAGATGGTAATCAAAAGATGTATAAGTAGAGATGACCTACAAACTGCACAGATCCAAACACAACCAACGATAAGCCAACACAAAGCAAAAATTCTGCACATTAAAACAAGTGACTGACAAAATGCAACAACTAAGGGTCCAGAAGAACAATGCAGAGGAAATCAAAGCAGCTCCTCATGCAAAAGTCAGAAGTGCCAACGGTTGGTAATCAGCTTCTCAAGTTGAAAAGGTCAGATAACAGAAGCATGCTGTCTGTTATAGTCTGATGATGCCCAACCTCAGAAATAGGCATAAGCCATTTTCTTTGAAGCTGCATGACCTTGGAGTAATATTATAAAAGCAACAGACTCACTACCATTCAGAAATGAATTTTTGCCTAGACTGAATGCTGTAATTAAATTAAAAGGAGCTTCAACAATGTATTAGTTTAAGGGTGCGCACAATTGTACAACTAGCGTATTGTACTTTTTTATTTTTTATATTTATTCCCCTAACAGATTTGTTTGTTTTTCAATTGAATTGTATAGGTTATGTTGTTGTTGTTGTTGTGTCCTTCAGCTTATCCCGGTTAGGGGTCGCCACAGCGGAACTCCGGTCCGCTAATGTTTGGTAGTGGATTTTTACGTGACGAGTTACCAGCCCTGACGCACAACCTTCAATGAAGGCACGCCCATTCACGCATGCCTCCACACAGAAGATGCTCCAGCTGAGAATCGAATGGGACAACATCTTGCTGTGAGGCGACAACGCTACCGCAGCACCACTACCGTGGTTATAGATAACATTAAAGGTGGGAAAAGTTTTGAAATGATTTATTGTGATCTCATTTTTTTATATCACAAAAACCTAGCATTTTAACAGGGGTGTGTATACTTTTTATATCCACTGTATAATATTGATCATCCAGCAGATCCTGCTTTATCTGCTTTAACTGCCAGAATATTTACCCAGAGTTCTGACAATACCAACTGTTTTGTCTCTTTCTGTGGATAATGTCCCTCCTCCTTTCTGATCTCATATTAGAACTGTTATAGGATTTCAGGTGTCATGTGCTCGACTCCAAGTAAATCATCACTAACTCCTTGTTAACCAACAGAATTCTTGCAGGATGCAAGGGGTCCCTGCTCCTTCCCTCATTGTGAGTTCTCTGGCTTTACATCCTCAGTCTCATTAATTACTTCCTCTCAGGTCATACCATCTCATAGAAAATGTAGGTAAATAGATAGATATAGATTCAGATTTATACATATATAGAGAGGAGGATTTTAGAGACATATACAAACATTCATTCAAACCTGAATATACAAATGAGAGTTCAACGGCACGCACTTAGCCCATGAGCTAAAACATAGCCAATTAATTTAGGAATTTAGGACTCTGTCACATTTGATGTTCTCCTTTATGAAATCTGCTGTTCCACCACCATGTTTACTACTCACTTCTCTGAACAGCCTAAGACTAGGTATCTCTATTTTCCACCCCGTTATCATTGTTTCTATGATACTAAAAATATCCATAGTCACTTCCTGCATCATGACATGCATGAGCACATCCACAATAACATTAAAAAAACTACCAGAAGCTAGGAACCCTCTACAGACATAAACACTTCCTGAACCCCACTACCAAACAAAGCTTGCCTCTACCGTTCTACTACCCTCCTTACTATATGGTGTCCCTCTCCTCACTAACATTTGCACATCCCTAAAAAACAAAATTTAAACCTGTTATAATAAAATTGCGAGATTTGCAACTAATGCCACCTACTCCTCCCACCACTGTTCCTCACTTCATGCAATCAAATGGCTTGAGCTACCCCAACACCTAATTCAGCAACAACTCACTATAGCCCAGAAAATTATCCATAAGCCACTTGACTTTCCCACCCTTACCTTCACTCTAACTCAATACCACCCAAACAGACCACTTACATCAAAAAATGAGACCATGCTACTGGTTCAAAAACCTGCACTCCCTTCTGGGCATGCTCTCTACTCTTTCTGTATTGCCAAACTCTGGAACTCACTCCCAACATCAATTAGAGTCAACAATAGTGCTAGATCCTTCAAAGATGCCCTCCATTCACATCTATCTACTCATTGGCAATGCTCCTACTCCACACCCCACATAACCTGACCCCTTCCAACTGTTCCATTTACAAAATTGCACCTATATTCTATGGAATTGTTTATATACTGTTATGACTGTTAAAATTTCAATTTGTAATTCAAAATGCAATTGTTTATATACTGTTATGACTGTTAAAATTTCAACAGTACATATGCCTAGCATTTGAACTTGTAGCTAATTGTTTTTTCTCCTTTTAATTTTTAAGTTCAATTTGTAACCTAACTGTATGCTGTACTTGTTGTTCCATCCCCCCTTAAATGACCACACTACACACAAAAAGACATTTGACAGCCTTTATTAAACTGTATTATACAATGAACTATGTACACAAAAACCATCATTAATTAACTTCTTCAGCAACGATGATCTCTGGGCAGCGTCACCACTCACCATGTACGAACTTTACCTCAAGCCAGCGTACTAACTCACCGATACCTTCTCCACCAGGGCAGTGTACCTACTCACCCACATAAAGAGGCAGCATAACTACTCAACTCACACCATACCAAAACCATAAACCAATACACCTTCTTTAGAGGGGGAACAGAAGAGGACAATCCTGTCCCTCTTCTCCACCACCAGCTTGATCCCAGGCTGTTCCCCCTCCTAAACCTTAGCCACAATCATATCCTCTAAAAACAGTTTCAGATGCAAATTAAAAAGATCCAGACCCACGTCATTAAGGTGTACTCCATCCGTTCAATATCAAGACTCCTCTCCATCCCCAAAATCTCTATGGCCAATAGTAGGCATCCCCATATCCTTAATTGCCTAGCCAACCTTTGATTAACACACCTTCTAACCCTTTCAATTGCCTTATGACTATATGCAGCCCTCCAACACAAATGCGGAACCAACTCTGACCACATAATTTCCATACCAGGGTACAATGCCTGTAATCTCATCAAATCTCGCAGCATAATATCCACCAATAGTTTTTTTAGAAACAATGCCCAAGTCATTACCCCCTAAATGAATGACTGAAGGTGGGTTGTCCGTGTATATTAGTTTAGCCCTCTCAAATTCATGTAACAACCCATCCCACCTAAGCCCCCTAACACCATGCCAGGACACTGACCACCCTAAATGTGCTAAACCCAAATTTACCCCATCATCCCTAACTAAAGCACAATTCTCTGCCCAGTGGATGAGCAAATGCCCCAAGATGCTAATGTGCTTCCCTAAAAGAAAAGAAGAAAAATTAATAATCAGACGACAACTTATCTAATATAAGACAAAAATGCATTTGAAGACCACCTCCCCACTTTTTTAATCAATTCAATAGAACTACCCTCTCTAGCTAAATCTGAAGCCCTACCTATCCTGAACAAATGAGCTGCAAACCTCTTCACTGGAAATCCCATACAACGTAAAACCTTCCTCAGGAAAAGTATGAATCTACTACTCGACACCACCTTCCCATCCACTGAACAAAAAATTATCTGATCCAAATTCCCCTTTCGTCTCCTCACAAATTCTTTTTCCCACATTACTGGACAAATGCAAGGATGCTTGCCAGTTTTAAGCACCACCACACATCCTCTACCCAACTGATCTGTCTTACTCCTCCTTAATGCAATAGTAACCTCACCCTCTCCTATAATGACATCCTTCCAACATAACGAGCCTAACAACTCCGAAATACGAAAAGCACCAAAATATAACCATGTACATAACGTACCCCACATAAAATAATCCATAGACCCCTTTTGCACCAAACCTAACCCTTTCAACAAAACTTTCAATATAACCCTTGTAATTGGCCATCTAATATACTTACGTTCCACCACCATTCTACCCCAACCCCTTAACATATGCCCTAATGTCCAAGACTTAGTGAAATCCTGCAACCTTGCTACCTTAGCAAAATGCTAATCACAGCCAAATACACCTTAACTGTCTGCAAAGCCCTGCCTAACCCCCAAGCACGAGCTACATATCGCAGTAGTAATTCCTCTGACCATACCCCTTCCTCCTCTGGCAGCTGCAAAATAAACTGATTAAAATCAGAAAGAGCCCTACCATATGCCTTCCTTGTAGAAGGGGCCCAGGAATGCCATACCAACCGCCTGGCTACATTGACCCAAGATTCCACACCTCCTCTGGCAGGATTTCTGGCACCTCCTCCACCCACGGAACCAACCCTTGAAACCTGAGAAACTGAAATCGGGACAAGCTATCAGCAATCTTATTCCTTACACCAGGCACATGCACTCCTGTAAAAGAAAAAATTATTAGAAGGCTCTGCAAAACCAATTTATGTAATACCAACAATATCAAGCCCAACTTAGCTGTCTTCTTTTGCAATACCCTCACTACAGCCATATTGTCTGAGTGAAAAACTACATGTTTGCCCCTCAACTGCTCCTTCCACACCACCAAAGCTGCCCATATAGGCATCAATTCCAGAAAGGCCACGTCCCGCTTCCATACCTCTTCCCAATCCCGAGGCCATTCAGCCGCAAACCACCGACCCTTAAAATAGGCCCCCATGTCAGCACCCCCAGCTGCGTCCATAAACAACTGAAGTTCCTCCTGCCCCACCCAGTCTGACTGCCAAAAAGATATCCCATTAAATTGTTGCAAAAACCCGTTCCACAACCCCAAGTCCTCCTGCACCAGTTGGGTTACCCTAACCCAATGGGGTTTGCTCTTACCCCCTTTCAGCAAGTACGCCAGTGACCTGCAAAAAGCTCGCCCTGGGTGTACCACTCGACAGGCAAAATTCAAAAGCACCAGCAACTCCATAGCCGAATGAATCCGAATCTTATCCTTACCCAACACCAAACATATCACTGACCTAAGCCTTTCTATTTTATTCTCTGGTAAACAAAACAATCCCCGCTCCGCATCAACTGTTAATCCAAGAAATTCTAATGCCCTTGCTGGACCCTCCATCTTATGCTGAGCCAATGGTACCCCTAACTCCTCACACATAATCGTAAACTCCTGCAAACCCTCCTGTGCTCCTACCCTTCCTTTGCCCACCAACAAAAAATCATCTAAATAATGCATTGCCTTTTGAGTCCCCACTTTCTGCTGCCAAATCCAATGCAATACTGTACTGAACTTCTCAAAAGTTGCACATGCCACTGAACAACCCATGGGCATAGCTTTATCAAAGTAGTACTTATCTCCTACCCGCATCACCAATAGTGGCCAATCCACCCTCCTAATAGGCAACAATCGAAAAGCCGACTCAATGTTGACCTTAACCAACCATGGCTCCCTAAATTCCCTAATCACTTTCAATGCATCATCTAAGGAAGCGTAATGCACCCTAACCTCCTCTTCTGCAATAAAATCATTTACTGAATTCCCTTTCAGATAAGACAAGTGATGTATCACTCTGAATTCCCCTTCTCGCTTCTTCGGCACCAACCCCAAAGGTGACACCCTGTAAGCACTAAAAGGCAGTCTATCAAAAGGACCCAATAACCGCCTTGCTCTACTTTCTTTCTCCAATAAAGCCTCCAAGATGTCCTCTTTACCTTGAACAGATCATAAATTCTTGCAAACCCGCCCCACCCCTTCCCACTGTGGACTTAATACAGGGTTTTCAAGGGGGGTTTCCTATTATCTCCTCTTTGATGGCCAAGCCAGGAAATTGATGAAGCTTACTCTGGAGAACCTCCACCTTAATAGGGAATGGGGCCCCTCCCTCTATTGCCTCTAAAGAACCCAAGTCCAAATCCCCAGGACCCATGAAAATTGCCCCTCCCCCGGGCTGGCTGAAAGCCTTGCCCACCAAAACCACCCTCATGACCCAGAACATTGGAGTTCCAGAACAAATCCTGCCGACCACAGCTAGTGGCCGTATGACCCCCTCCACATCTCAAACAATCATGGGCAAATTTGTACCCCACCCATGAACAGGAGCCACTATTAAATGACCAACACACACCCGCTATTTCCGGCCCACTCAACCTTCTCTTAAGGCCCCCGTAACTATCCATCATCATAGCCAACCATATATCTGGGTGATGCACCTTCCAACGAAGTGACTGGCCCACAGCCTTCTGTTTGCAGAAACGCTGATCATACCAGACCCACGCACTACCTGGCCTTAACTGCTGCACCTCATGAATGGTAAGGAAATAGCCTAGCAGTGGCAGAGCCAAGGAACCATCCTTCTCCAGCTGCACTGCCATAAAATAAATAAAGCCAACCACCCAATTATTCCATGTCCTAGGGCGAAGCTTACCTACCCTCTGCCTTCCCAATGCTACTCAGGCCGCTAACAAGTCCTTATTGTTAGAGGATTCTGCTTCCACTAGCTGTTGGACCCTTTCCACATTGATCAGCTCAAACAAATCCACATACTCCCCTTTCCAAATTTTTTTCCTTAACCGGACTCGAAATGTGCGGAGTCAGAATAACTGCTCCTGTCCCCTGCCCCAATGACTGGGAACCAACCAATCCCCAGGCCACAGCACAAAATCAGAGCCTACCTCTGAGCCCAAGCCCAGACTGTCCCCGGAACCCCCCACCCCCCGTCGCATCTCTAACCGGGTACCTGGCACCCTGTGCTAGCTGCCTCTGTGCCTCCTCTATCCCTTGCACACCACCCCTGAGATCCCTGACAAGTCGTCATCCCTCCCAACCCAACAATCCTCAACCCCTAGCTCCCCCGACAATGCTGCTGTAATAAAACCATTACCTGCACCTTTGTCTTGCGATGTGCTGGGAACCGGTGTCTCCACTGCTATCACCTGCTGCGATGCCTGTTGCTTTTTCTCCCCAGCTGGGGTTCTCACTGCCGTGCATTGGCTCTTCCGACCTGGGGTCTGCTCAGGTTCCTGTACCACCTCCGATGTTGCCGCCTCCTGGAACAGCTCCTCCACCAGGGCCACAATTGCTTGCCACCTCTGCCTTAGCTCTGGCAATTTGGCCATCTGTAATTAGCACTATTCTATAAGCCTGACTGTCCTACTCCCCCTCAACCCCTAATATTGCCTTGCCCCCACACCTTAACTTATCCCTGCCTGCCCACCGTCAACTTTCATCCATCCTGTCAGCCACACCTCCTACCATTAGTACCCCTTCCTACCCTAGCATATCCCCTATCAAAATCCCTCCCCTAATGTATCTATGAGAAGAAGAAAAAAAAACATAATTAATTACTTAATTAAGTCCCCTAATTATCTCCCTATCAATCAGTCATTCAATCCCCTCACCATTCACACAAACAAGGTTAAACACACTTACCTTCCCTCCCAGCATGATCCTCTATATAGGTAACGGTTATTCCACACAGTGCACATACGCGAACCAGCGCTAGGACCTAATGGCCGAAAGAATGGCAGCAGCAACCCACTACACCACCAGGGATGATGGAGAAGCCATATCACGACCACCACCACCGAAACCCAGGACAGAGGGAGACCCGATAGACCGCAATGCCATCCTGAAGATGGAAGGACAAAGAAGACTGACCAACACCCATGAACCCACCAGGAAGCACGGACCACCAATCGCCGCTATACCACCGATGAAAAAGATGACGGACCCCCGAACTCATGCCGCAACCACCGGGGAAGCAACACGGACACATAGGCCCACGAACCCACCAGGGATAAGATATTCCGCCACTGAGGGAAACCCAGATGACTGCAATGCCATCCTGAAGGGGAACTGGAGAAGATAAATGGACACCCACAAACCCCCCTGGGAGCGCGAACCACAAACACCACCACTACCACCAATGAAATGAAGTCGGGCACACGATGGAACCCCAAGGAGCTGATTTCTATGTCCCACTATACCCCAGTGCTACCACCAACCACGACCACCGGGAGAACATCTACCCCAGGAGCGAACACAACCGGCCCACGAACCCACCAGGGAGCATGAGGGTATGATCTACCACTACCCCCAACCTAACACTGATGGACCCCCCTCTTTGCCTACCACGACCACCGGGAAAATGTCTTCCTGTTTTTTTTTTTATATGTACCCCAACGCATGGCACCAACGGCCTGCTACCTGACGGAGCTAAGGACAGGCCCAGCCTCCCCCTGTGGAGGTAATTTGACCGCATGGCCCCACCGAAACAAGGCCTGATGAATCCCCAGGAGACCGGCGGATGACAGGGGGCAAGGAAAACGCACTACTCCCATCCACTTCATTATCTATCTAAATATATATATATATATATATATATATATATATATATATATATATATATATATATATATATACACACACATTATTCTATATTTTTTTATGTTGTCCACCCCCTCAACCATTCACCCACACCCACGCACACAGTACTCTATCACCCTTTCCTACTTTAGCAGTAAGCTCAAACTATATTCTCAGACTCCAGCCCCCCCTTAACTTAACCCCTAGAAAACACCAAAGGTGGCACTGACCCAGACCACTTAACCCCTTCTCTCCCCACCATCCAAGGCCTACCTTCATCCACAATACCTACAGGTCATCTGGACATAAGCTAGCTATCACTCCATCAGCTCATGCCAAATGTGCTTACTTCCTCTAATCCCAAATCCTTAGTACTGTCAGAAGTCCCACCTACTCCTACCTCACATCCTTTTACATCTCTCTCTCCTTAACCCTTTCACCACCACAAACCCACTATCCTAACCAACTGCAATCCTTACTTTCCCTTCTACAACTATACGCTCCCACACCCCTTTACTTCCTTACTCAAGGGACCGGGACAACTTAGTTTGTCCCAAACTGCATTTGTCAAATTTACTGTTTGTTTGCACACATGTCTATTTGGATCTTTTCTCCCCAGGCCTCCACTGAAAATGGGCTCATTCTGGCCCAGTGAATGCTCCTGGCAAACAAATGTAAAATAAATAAATAAATAAATCTAAACCACCTTCCTCCTTAGTTACATTGTACTACAAAGTAATACAATCCTGCTATGGTCTTTGTTATCCTTGTTTGTTCGTTTGCTGTGTTCTAATTTGGATTATCATTCTGTCTCTGGATGTAATACTAACCACTGTTTTTTGCTTCTATAACATTTCATTTCCATTTCTTCTATTGTAGTTTAAATATACCACTTTTTAGATATACTTTTCCAACTCAGTACTAAGTAGTCATTTATGGGATAAGAGGGATGCAGCTGCTGCCACACAGCTTGTAAGTGTGCCAGGTCTATCCCTTCCTCCCAGCTGTCAGAAACCCGTCTCTCTCTCTCTCTCTCTCCCTCTCTCTCTTGTCTGCTGCCGCAATCAGTTTTTATACTTTCTGATCCTTTCTTTCACTAGCTGACAAAGGAAACACTTCTCAGAATTCTTCTTCTTCTTCTTCTGATGCCCCCAGCCCTGTTTGTATACCTCAGCTTGCTGCTCAGACACATCATTGGTGTGTGCATGCACCGAGAAATAGGATCAACCCCTCCCCTTAGTAAAACATTAGCCACATCCCCTAATGTTTTACTAAGTCAGATCCCAAAAATTGCTTTCTCTAATCCACTCTCTCTTGCTAATAATTTTATTCCCCATAACAGTTTTGCTGAAACTCACAAACAGCCCCTGGTGATTCTTGAACCCAGGTTATTAGCACCGCAGATGAATAACTTGTATTTACACCAACAATCTGACCAGATAAGCATGAGCTTGTACTACAATGAAAAGTACTTTTGCAGGTGCATACAGAACTTCTGGTATTATATTCATGTAGGAATGTTAAACTATGGGTCTCATAACACTTTTTTGACCTATATATATGTATTACTTGGGTCTACTTTAGTTGACCGAAACGCCAGTTCGCCGACACACAAAACACCGAGACCAAACAACTGAAAACACGCAATATCGACAACTCACAAAACTGAACACCATTACACTGACACACAAAACGTAAACTACACATTACACACAATTACATATCCACTAACCTTAACCCAAACCCTAACCCTAAGGTCCGACACTACCGCACACTTACCCTACCCGCACCCTAACCCTAACTCACTTAACCCACCCCTAAACCTAAAGTCCATCACTATCGCACACTTACCCTACCTGCACCCTAACCCTAACTCACTTAACCCACCCTAAAACATAAAGCCCGTCACTATTGCACACTCACCCTACCCGCACCCTAACCCTAACTCACTTAACCCGCCCCTAAACTACACTCCGTCACTATCACACACTTACCTTACCCGAACCCTAAGTCCGACACTACCGCACACTCACCTTTCCCGCACCCTAACCCTAAATCCCTCACTATCGCACACTTACCGAGTCGCGCTCACACATCCCCCATGTCGGTCTTTCTGCTGTCGGGATTTCACCTTGTCGATCACCTTTGGTTTCGGTCGTTTGGTCTCAGTCTTCTGCGTGTTGGCGAAGTGGCGTCTTGGTCAACTCAAGTAGACCTGTATTACTTAGCTTTACTGTGATATTAACCAACATAACATTCCAATAACCTTTGGTACTTTAACACATTCTTAATTTAAAAAAAATATTTTATTTTTAAATAAACAGCCACACCAACCTTTTCCTTATGTCTGTATGGTCATACTTTTCATTCTACTCCAATTCACACTTTTACCCAAACAGTCTTCAAAAAATGCAGTGTTTGCAAACAATAACATCTTCATTAATCTTTCTTATTTCAATAAAGACAACTTTCTCTAGTGACTTACTTATTTGGTCATAAAACCTTCTAAAATGGGATTCTTTATTTTTTGATCAGCTGCTCTACATTTCTTTTTTATCATCCTTAACCTTCCCCACCCCAGCAAAACAACTTATTTCTTTATTTCTTCATTTAATTTATTTAGTTGATATTTGGTTAGTGGGAAAGTCCAACTGGGTGAACAATCCATTTTCAGGGGAAGCCCGGGGAGAAAAGGTCTGATACAGAAAAAAAAATGTCAGGTATTATGTAATGGATCACAAGATTAAAACAAAGAAGGGCAGTTAAAATACAAAGGAATCAGAAAGAAATATACATACATTTTGCATGACAATTATGTCTGAGCAAAAACATACAAAAAGTTTTACAAAGAGTCAAAAACGTATGCACATACAATTTTGTAAGAGAAGTATTTCAGAGCAAAAGCATACATGATGAGAGCTTAAACAATTATATTTACAAACATAATATTATACATAGGAAGATTGATTCGGCATGGTGGAAAGGATATTTAGTAAGGGGGATGGTAGTATTAACAAAATTTAGATATGGGTGTCAGAAGATAAAAGATTAGGGATTGTGAAGAAGGATAAAGGATACTGTAGGTAAAGGATGATAGAGTAGAGGGAAGTAGAAAAGTTAAGATATTAATTCAATAAGGAGGATGGGGTGGTTCAGTAGCACAGGGGTTTGCATTAGTTGGGTTGGGTAAGGGCTCTAGGAAAGGAGAGGAAGGATGAAAGGGCTCAGGAGGTTGTTCATCAGGCAAGAGCAAAAGGTGAATAAGTAGTTAGTGTAGTAGTAGAGCTAGGATAGAGTAATGGCATACAAGTCAACTTTATTTGGAACAAGGATAGATACAAGACCTAAAAAGGAAGTCTTAGTTAAGACTTAAAATTTTTGAGACTGGAGGTAGGTTTGATAGCTAAAGGTAGAGAGTTCCAGAGTTTGGTCTCCGAGTAGGAGTATAGCCATTGTCCGGCAGTTTTGTTTGGTTTGTATAAGGTTAGGAGTTGCTTGTCTTCAAGAGGAGAGACTGGCTGGGGGCATAGATTGGGACAATTAAGGTTTTTTTTTTTTCAAATATAATTTTTATTGCATTTCTCTTCTATTTAAATACAAGAAAAGAATGACACAGAAAATATACATACAGGATACTTGGAATATCAAGTTTCAGTCATCCAAATATGATATGCATAACATAAATCATCAATGTTAGGGTAACAATTATACACAATTGTTTAATAATCAAGCTGCTCTTAATGAGCTGTAAAACAGACATTTACATAAAGATAGTATACAACATATTGAAAATGTGATATTTAAATACTGCAACCAGATATTCTAGTCTACCTAAATAAACATTCTGTCTTGCACTAACTATGTACAATATATACATTGATATCACCTTAATGTTCATCTTATATATGTTTGCCATGACCTGTACACTGTTATTGTGGGTATTTCTATAATAATTGTCTTTGGTTTCCCTTAATTATGTAAAGTAATATTGATGGTGAAGTCCCTTGTTCATAAATCAATTTTGTCCTAGGATTTCTAAAAGCGTTTTCAAGTGTTTCTGATAGTAAAATAGTTTTTTTTGGCTTCTTGTAATTAATTTGCTGGTTAATAAGTATTTTATAGCCATTCCTTTAAATTCTTCCCATGTGATTTTACTTCTATCTAACCAATTTTGGGCTATATATGATTTGATCATTGCACACAATGTGACTATGATGTGTTTATTTTCGTATGAGAAATTATTAGGGAATATATGTAAAATTGCCATTTCCCATGACAAGGTAGATTTGGTGTATTCCTTTTTTTCTAACTTGGTTCTCAGCAAACACCACAGCTTGTAAAAAATTTTACATATCCAAAAAATATGAAGGGTGTCAGCAACACTGTTTTTGCATATGGTACAATAAGGGGAGTGGGAGGGATTAATTTTACTAAGAAAAAGTGGTGTGTGATATGTATTGTTATTAATCATAATGGTATAAATTAGATTTTTTAAGGGGAGTTAATTTCAAAGTAAGTTCAATAGCATCAGATTTTTGTTCATCAGTGATCTTATTATTTTTCTCTTCCCAAAATTTGGAATATAGAAGTGCATCTTGATATCTAATTTTTGTTATTAATCTATATGTATTTGATAACATTTTAGATCTCGACAGTAGCAGGTTAATAATTTGTTTATATACCTGTATGTCTTGGTTGTCTATTTTGACATTCATAGTAATTGTCGATCAGGTATATTAATTGGTTGATTATGGTATTATAGCTTTTATTTACTTCAAGATTTTGTCTAATATTGTGAGCTGAGAAACTTTTGATCTGGTATAGGTCCCATATAGTGATATTTTTAATTTTTGGATACTGATTCAGGTTTAATATAGTATTGTTTAATTTAATATACGGATTAAGGTGTACTGGCTGTCCCAATACCTAAGTATCTTTAAGATTTAGGGAGGCTACCAGCTTTTGAAATATTACTGTGTTTCTTATTATTATGGGATGAACCTTAAAATGCTTTAAAGTCTTAGAATTTAGAAAGGGTACTGCTCTAGGGTTTAAATTGTATGAGATTAGATGATTGTAATATATTTTAATCCATAGTGGATACCATGCATTATTGGATGGTTCAAAATTTGCTATTTGTATCATTTGACTAGCGTTTAGTATGTTGTAGTATGTTCGGAATTCAGGTAGGCCTAGGCCCCCTTCTTGTTTGGGTAATGTTAATTTAGTGTATTTTATTCTTGTACTTTTTGGATGCCAAATAAACTTTCCTAGTAGTGTTTCAAGTTTGGAGAAGAAGTTTTTTGGTATATTTTGGTTAATAGCACTAAAATGAAACAATAGTCTTGGAAGAATATTCATTTTAACTATGGCCGCCTTAGCTAGTGGAGATGGATTGAGGTTTAACCATCTCTTAGTGTCTTCAGTGATGTTAGACCAGGTTTTAAACAAGTTGTTTTTAGTAATATCAGATTGGGGGTGAGTGAACATAATACCCAGATATTTGAGATTATAATTGACTTTAATTTCAGTTTCAGGGAAATATAATTCCTTATGTCCTAGAGTATTCAGAGGAAATATGATGGATTTATTAGGGTTAATTGCATAATTAGATGTTTTTGAGAATTTTTCAATGGAGTTTAGTATCTTATTCAAATCAGTATTAGGGAATTCAAAATAAATGTTAAGATCATCAGCAAAAGCTGTATACTTTATTGGGACTTTGGAAATATTCATAATATGGTGCTAAGTTCTTTGTGATATTTTAAGCAGCAGAAGTTCTATGTATATATTGAACAGGTAAGGTGATAGTGGGCATCCTTGCCTGGTACTGTTCACTATTTAAATAGGCTTTGATTGCTTTTTATGTATAGATAGTGTTGTTGTGGCATTTTTGTATAAAGCCCTAACCATGTTTATATAGCCCTCAGGAATACTAAATCTCTTGAGTACATTTAATAAAAAATCAAAATGTACACTATCAAAAGCTTTGGTTGCATCTACTGGCATAGCTAGGGCATTTATCATTTGCTTTTAAACTAATGATTGAATCAGTAGTAAGTGTGTTGTCATATATTTGTCTGTTGTTCATAAAGCCTAGTTGCTCAGAAGATATAATGTGAGGTAGAATTTGTTTGATTCTACTAGCTAGTATTGTAGAAAGAATTTTAATATCAATATTTATGAGTGCTATCGGCCTGTATTTATTTGGGTTTGATGCATCAGATTTGGGTTTTGGTATAAATATAGTTTTTGAGTTATTGATATACAGGTCTTTGGTACCATACTTTATTATGTATCTGAATACTTTCAGTAGTATAGGAGCAAACTGTTTCTTGAAAGTCTTGTAAAATTCCGCCACGTAACCATCAGGCCCTGGTGATTTACCTGGTTTCAACTTATTTACAGCAGCAATGATTTCTTCTCCACTTAAGGGAACTTTAAGATTATTTATTTGTGTCTAATTCAGTACTGGAAATTGTAACTCTTTGATAAATTGATGAAATAATGACTCATTAAACTGGTCTTGGGGGCCATATAGTTTTTGGTATATCTCTTCAAAAGCTGCAATGATCTCGTCATCTGTCTCTAAAGGTTTGTTATTATAATTTATTTGCTTTATTTTGGTAGGAGGATTCTTAATGTTTATGATTTTTATCAGTGCTTTTGAGGACAATTGAGCCCATTCGGCATATTTGTGGAGGAGTTTAATTTCATTGATTGAGTACTGTTGTGTTTGAATTTCACATAGTTGTCCTTGTAGTGTAACCATTTGACTTTCAAGTACTGGTGAATAATTTATTTGCAGTTGTGACTCTATATTTTTTAATTTTGATTCTATTAACATGACTTTTTCTCTGATTAATTTTTTATAGAAAGCAGCTTTTTGAATTAATATACCCCTAATAGTGGCTTTTGTAGCTTGCCATTGAATGTTGTATGGTATATCTGCTACTTCTAGGTTGTTATAAGTCTGGGTAAGAATGTCTATGATATTTTGTGAAACATCTTTAAGCTTTAGTAAGTTAGTATTTAACGTCCAGTTCATAAGTGTTTGGGGTCCTTGCACTGAGCTCCCCAACTTTAGTGTAATATTTATCTTTGCATGATCCGATATTGTCCTAGGTTCACTATTGTATGTGACTGTATTATTTAATAAGATTTCAGATATTAAAAATACATCTATCCTAGACCAAGACTTGTGATATGGTGAATAATAAGTGAATTTACTAGTAGTTATACTATTTCTATAGTTTTCAAATGGGTCAGCTAACTTAAAATCTTCCATTATTTCAGCTATTAGTGTAGCAAGCTGAACTGATTGCTTGTTATTCTTATTTGTCCTATCAAATTCTGGATTAATTAACATATTCCAGTCGCCTCCTATGATATAGAAATAATTAGGATAGTTCTCTAAGATTCTGTATATCTCATATAGATAAGTTATTTGATGCAAACATGGGGCATAAACATTCAGGACTAAGAAAGTTTTTTTAAATGGTGGCAGTTCACAAGTAAAATAACACCATCTACCATTTGGGTCACAGCTACCTTTCCATATATTACCATCAAAAGATTTTTTAACTACTTTGGCAACTTCCCTAGAAGCCGGACTGTCACCAGCAGCAACAATATATTTCACCCATTTTTTTTTTGTATTTTTCTCCCATTGCTCTTTCAACATATGGGTTTCTTGTATGAAAGTTATCTCTGCCTTAGATTTAAAAATTAAGTGCATTAATAGATTCTTTTTTTTCTTATCTTATATTCCATGAATCCACAGAGATCATCTAAAGGGTATAATACACAGATTGCTGGCTTTCAGAATAAGTGGGTATATACAGGGACAAAATAACATTTCAAAATTATTAGACTTTTTTGTACATATCAATGGTGTGGATATAAGTGTGACATCACTCCCTTTCAGAAGCCCCCCGTGCATACCCACGCTAGCCTACTACCTGAAAGAGAGGTAAAAGGAATATTAACATCTATAATACAAAAGGTTTCTGTCATTCTAAGTCCCAGCAATAAAACACACATAACAGCATGCCCACAAAAATCATGTATAAAAGATATGCATTCTAACCCTTTGTTCATTTGAAAATAATTGAGCTGAGCATATTTAACTGAAATTTATATATCTAGCTTAATAGACAAATAGCAATCTAATCAAAATATAGTTCAAAGCAAACTATCACATTTTAATTGTGTTCACACATAGAAGAGTAACAACATACACAACTGATTTTACCTTAATATAGTTTTGTCAAAGTTGCATGTTCCTTGTTATGCTGGTTATACGTACATTCCTTTTATATATATATATATATATATATATATATATATATATATATATATATATATAGCAGTTCTTTTACTTATTGGGTCTGCATTTACTGCTATAGTTATTTCCCTGGGTGTCCATTTATCATGTAAGAATTGAGCATATATACAAAAAAAAAAAAAAAAAAAACAACAACATTGTGATCATAAAAAGAAAGAAAATATGAGACAGAAAAACAAAGAATCCCTATATATTCTCTGCTGTACAAGATTGGTATGCTTACACTTGATGCATACTTATTTTAAAGCTTAAGAAAGCATATTTTAACACTATGTAAAACAACACAAACCTAACTAAAATGGTTTGCTTTTCCTAGTATGGGCTGAGTATTTATTGCAGCTGCAACAGCTGCTACAGTTTCTAACCCAGAATATTTTATTAGTCCAGCTTGTATATATTCAGGAAGGAACAAGTAACAAGAAAAAAAAAAAACAAGCACCTATGTATTACCATTTGTATATAATCAATTAACCTTTGGTACTATTTCTAGGCTAGATTTACCTTCCATACACTATATACACGAGAATCTTCACTTTTTGAGTCAGGAAAAAGTTAATCCACAGGTATTCTGTTATGTGAGAGCCTTACTTTCATTTTAATTTTCAAACGCTGGTTTTCTGAGATGTTTTTGGCTTGAATGGATACCATAGTTTTTCCTTTGACCTCAGCTGCGCTTAATTTTCCTGATTCATTGTTGCAGAGGATTCTGGGTAATGTAGTTCATTCATGGCAGTGTGGAGATGCTCCCTAAGCTGTAGTTGGAGTGCCCAAATTAAAAACAATGAATCTGAGCAGAAAACATGTATTTTAGGTATTTTACCTTGTCGTTGAGAGAATGTTTATGCCAAAAATACACAGAAGCATATAGTCTTTGTATTAGGTGCTTGTTTATGTAAAAAAAAAAAAATACTTCATGCAGTTCTTTAAAGGCTTTGAGAAAAGCTGTTTTTGCTTATTCTTTATTTTTAACTGCATAATTTAAGCCATTGTATTGAAATTGCAGAGTTTCTGGGTATTTCATTTGGAATCTAATGTTTTTGCTTGCTAAGTAAGTGCAGTATGGTGATATAGTTTGTCTTAACTGTTTTATCTGTAGAGGCAGATCCTGAGCAAAGGTTATCTTGCAGCCATTCCATAGAATATGTTTCCTTTTTTTTGCAACTTGAATTATTTCTTGATCATGTGCAGCATTTAGAATTCTTACATATATTTGCCTGGGGGCATCCAGGGTCTGAGATTTTCTCAGAGCACGGTGTATTCTTTCAATAACATTTTTTTGGGATAGTTCTTTGTTTTCAAGAAGGAGACTGAAGATTTCCTTTGCTACATTAGCTAGCTGTGACTGTTCATATTTTTCTGGGATGCCTCTGATCAATACATTATTTTTCCTTTCTCTAGCTTACAGGTCAATCAGTTTTTGTTGTATTTCTTTGACTGAAATTTCAGTGATGGAAGAAGCTTTCTGTATTTCTTCTTAGTCTCATTACTGAGTACTCTAGTCTCATTTTTGTCCATTCTGGTTATTATTTGATCCAAGTTATTGCCAAATGCTGTAAGTTTTGAAGATAAATATTTTATTTCTGTTTGCAGAGGCATTAAAGCTGCTTTTAGTTCCTCCATGTCAAAAGATTGATCAATTTTTGGTTTCATTTGGTTCTTTGACACTTCAGCTTGAGATCTGGTAGTTTTCTGCCTCTTAGTAATAACTTCCTTGTCTGGAGAAGCAATTTGAGATAGTCTTGTTTTAGATGTGTGTGTTTCCATTTGGTCCATTTTTCTTTATTGTGTGAAAGCTTGCTTCTTTTGTCATTTTTACGTAGCTGCTACTTACTGCTTGCAGGCCCAGGCACATGTACAGCAGTCACTGCTTAGTCATCACCCAAATCCAAGGTATGCATTTCTTATTTTTACACTCAGAAGATAAAAATAAGCTTCACCCAGGTAGCGACTTAGGTTTAATTATGCAGGAGTTGCTTTTTTGTAGATTTACACTGCAGCAGTAGCCTTAGATGAGGTTAGATTTGAATTTAGTAGTTGGAGCAAGCTGAAGTGTGTGCAGTCTAGCTGGCAGCCATCTTAGAATCCTGGGACAATTAAGTTTAAGGCTGGACAAGCTTTGGGTTTATAAATAACATTATGGACAATTGTAAGTTGGAGATAGTTTAGATGTTGTGGGAGTTCTAGCCAATTAAGGGGAATAAGAGTGGAGCAGTAGTGTTGGTAGTTAAAGATACCTGTAGCAAATTTAGTAATTTTGTTGTAGCAGGATTCAAGTTTATTTTTTACTGTGATCTGAAGGTTGGTAAAGATGGGGGCACTGTATAGTAAGGAAGGTAACAGATAGGTTGGGGCTAATGTAATTTTGGTGGATGTATCCATAAAGTATTTGTGTGGATATACCATCCCTAGTTTGAGGTCTTTCTTTTTGATGGTATTACATATGTGGATATCGAAGGCAAGTTTGTTGTCTATAGTTACTCTTAGTAATTTGGTACAGTATGTGGAACAAATTCAATTTCTGTGTTATTTAGAGAAAATATCTTAAAATTGGTTGGGAGGGGTCCTTAGTTTGAAAAGAAGGAGTTTGTTTTTTTGGGGGGCATTAATAATAGTTGTGCATTATTAAGCCAGAACTTGGAGGTAAAAGAAGTTTGGGTTATTTGTTTAAGATGTGCAATGCTGTTGGAAGAGTAGATGAGTATTGAGTCATCAGTGTATTGGATGAGGTAGCTTTGGCCAGAGGCAGAGTAGAGATTATTTATAAAGGCATTAAAAGGGGGGGTCCTAGGACAGATCCTTGTAGAACACTAGTTTTATTGATAAGAAATTGAGAAAGATATCCTTGCCATTTAACACATTGTTGTCTATCTGATAGGTTATTATAAAACCACTGTAGAGAGGAAGTAGAAAGGCCAAGGGGAGAGAGTTGTAAGAGTTTGGTATATGAGATGGTATCAAAAGCTTTTGATAAATCAAGAAATAATGCTAATGTTAATTGGTCTCTCTTTTGCTTTATTAATTATGTCTGTAAAGGATTTTAATGGGGTTGTTGTACTATGACAAGGCCTGAAGCCATGTTGGGTGGGTGTTAGTAAATTGTTAAGGATAAGGTGGTCAAGGAGATATTAATATTCACATTTTTTTCTAGAAGTTTGAAAAGAAGAGATAGGATGGCAATGGGGTGAAAATTAGACAGTTCAGCAGAATTTACTCCTTTGTATAATGAGGTAATGATGGCTTTTTCCCAGAGGGAGGGGACACAGGATTCTGTGATAGATCTATCGATGAGGATACTAACTGGATAGGCAATAGCATCAGTAGCAATTTTCTAATATTTGGCTGGAAGGTTATCTTCAGAAAGAGAACATGGTTTTAACTTATATAGTAGATTTCATATATAGCTAGTTGGTACAGAGTGTAGTGTCAGGCTAGGAGGTTTAGAATCTCTAGATAAGTTTTTTTTGTGGAGTTAGGGAAGGTAATGAAATGTCTGTTGATGGTGTAAGGTTGTGATAAGGAGACTTGTTAGGACTGAAGAGGAGGGCAACTATGCTTTCAATGAAGTTGGTATTAAACAATTCTATTTGAGATGGGGATTTGTAAGAAAATGGGGTAGGGATTTTTTTTGGATTTTGGGGTAAGGAGTGATAAGATAGTGGAACAGAATTTTGTTGGGGGGGGTTTCTTGTGATCGTATAATTGTTGTGTGAAGTATTGTTTCTTATCAGAGGCTGTAAGTAAGTTTCTTTGCTTGATTAGGTAGATGTCTGTTGTTTTGTAGATTTAGGTCATTTCTGTTTTTATGCTATTCCTTCCAGGCTTTCTCTCTTGCAAGCAATATTTTTTGTGGACTTTGTTAGCAAAGGTGCATGATTGATTCTAGTTCTTTTTGTATGAAGAGGAGCCAAGCTATTGAGAGTGTCCAGAAAAAGTTTATCAAAGTGATTGACTGCATCATCTGGGGTAGTTTTTTCACTATTTTCAGTATGGACCAGCTTATGGATTTTAAGATGTTTATAAACTGTTCCAGGTTGAAGTTAGGTTTTGGAAGGTTTTATAATTATCACCTTTAGGTGACTGGGTGGTTATCCTGTAGTTGTATGTAGGAAAGTGGTTACTTAATGAATCTGGGAATGTGCTGGAATTGGAATATTTATTCGGGTCTGTGACTAAAATCCAATCTAAAGTTGATCCTTGGTTGTTTTTTTTAGGGATTCTAGTTGGTGTTTTTATAAGTTGAGTGAACTCAAAGAGATTTAGGTTGTTGTCAGGGAAGTCTGCCAATTGTTTTGCCAACTAATATTAATATTATCCATGACTACAGTTTCACTGGATATGTTTTGTGAAACCTAGGACAGAATATCTTCTAGTACAGAAGTATTCTGTCCAGGAGGGATGTAAAGAACTAAAATGCAAAATTGTTTAGTATTATTAAGTTTTAAGAGGGCAATAGGAGTTCAGCATTGTTAAATTTTGGGATGGACTTAGAGTAAGGTATTATTGTGTGTGTGTTAGAGTAGATTAGTTCTACTCCTCCTGCTTTTTTATGAATTATGTCATATCTTAGTATATCGTATATTGTAGCCCTGGAGGAAGAAGTTCAGTGTCTTTTATATTAGGTTTGTATTAGGCTTTAGCCATGTCTCTGTAATTGAAAGAATATAAGGAGTATGTTGCATTAGCTACACCTGGAAGTCTGTTAATTTATTACAGATACTGCAAAGACTTAGTATGACCAGAAAGAGAGAGTTAGAGGAGGGCCTAGTAAAATAAAGGGGAATTGAATAAGCTTCTGGATTTGGATGGATATCTCCACATAGGGATAGATGTAAGAAATAGGAGCTGCTATGGTTGGTCCTGATGGGTTTTCTTCTTTAAATTATTTCTAAAAGAAGCAGTGGAATAGAGTTGTAGCAGGGTTGTAGTATTTTATATCTAAAGAATAAAAAGCTGTGTGATTTAAAGACGCTGGATGATATGTTAGAGTAGCTTTTTACTGATGTCTAAGCCTGGGTCAGATATGGTAGATTTTCTGATTACTTTGGTTTTAAGGTATATGACTGTTGTGTAGTTTGTAAGGAGTGTGAGAGCTAGTGTGAGGCATAAGAGGCAGATTATTGAGGGTAGGGGTATGCCATATTTAGATATGTTAATAAGAGTAGGAGGCAGAGGAGACTAGAGAAGAGGTAGAGGTGAGAAAGATAAGGGGTAGAATATAGTGTGAGAGGGATGTGTTAGTTTTTGTGATACTTTAGATACAACTACCTTGAGGTGGGGTGCAGTAGCTTAGGGGTGGGGTACATTTGGAGGTTAGGTGGGTGTTATATATGATTGGAGGAAGTGTTGAGAGTGGGTGTTTACTGTTAGTATAGATGTAATTGAAAGGGGGGTGGGAATTGGGTAGGGGAGAGTGGTGAGCTCGAGAGCAGTGAAGGTAAACAGACTAGGCTGGACATGGGTTGAGGACAGCTGCCTCAAGAAAAACAATCTGACAGTAAGTGGAGGCTTATAATATGACCCTTTATGGTTTGTAAAAGTTAATGAGAGCCTAGGATATAAATGGGTGGTTAACAGGAAGTTAAGCTAATAAGGAGTCAGAAGGAAGAAATAGTGAATATGCTAAAAGAATGCTATTACATTTGCAAACACATAATTAAATAGAGCCAAATCAGATATCATAGAATTTCTGTTATGTCACAATTGCATTAAATATACTGCTACTACCCCATGTACAACAGCAAGTTCAGGTCCTAATAAAGTATAAAACAGCAGTGCAACTAGGCTAGCTATGCCTTCTTAGCTTTGAGTCTGATCATGCCTATACTTTATGATATAACAGTCAGTGTTATTATTTTAGATCGCTCAGATACTAAGATAAGAATAGTGATAAGCAACTGTAACATACAACTAGGCTAAATATGCATGAATATACATTAGTAGCTTTGTGATGGATTTTGTTTTTAATATCTGGTGAAACAGTTAGCTTCTTATCATAACATGTGCAAACACTAAAGGAAATAAAACTAGACAAACAACAGCTACTGAATGAAGATGTGTGTAATATGTATGAGGTACTTGAGAACTTTTTTGAGTTGCTAGCTATAATACAGTGAGTTTGCATGAGTCCAACTGAATATCCATATATTAAAATTATTCAGACACACATTACCTTAAGCATGGCTTAAAGTGAAATAAAAATAGCAAGAAAATCCTGTTAACAGGCTCACACTTTACCAAGGGACTTTACTGGGCAGATTACGTGAGACAGAAATAAGAAAAGATGGTGGGTAAAGCCAATACAGCTCTTTAAATGGTGCAAGGGATCATGGGAGACTAACAAAAGTAATATATACCCCTGCGTGCATTTAAAGAGTAATGGAGAGCCTATTTACATCTGTGGGTCTGAATCATGCACAGCTGTCTCAAGAAAAAACATCTGTAAGTAAGCGGCAGCTTATCCCAAAACCTTATTTTGTTTGAGAGTAATGCAAGGATAATCTGTAGGGGAGAGATCACAGGAAAGGGGACTGGAGTGGAGTAAAAAGTAAAAAGCTATGATTTTATTGGTATAGAAGCAACTTATAGGAACTTACAGTAAAGAGAAAAAAAACTAAAGAGATGGAGAAACTCAAATACATTGCTGATCCCAGTATTAATATAGCTGAAAGACCAAGCCATTTAACACTCCAAATGTTAAAAAATGGGACATACAAAAATATAAATTAAGAGGCAGACTGGAAGGCTAATGGAGGGAAGAAATAAGTTGAGGGAGACTTGATGATGTTTGATTACACTGTTTTTAGGGTAACAGATATTTTATAAAGATGTTTTTATACCAGAAACATACATTAAATAGTTGCAGAAGTTAACAGAGCCACAAAAGTTCCATAGTGCAGGGTTCTCAAAAATGGATTTTGTACAGAGCCACAAAAGTTCCATAGTGCAGGGTTCTCAAAAATGGATTTTGTTGACAAGAAAAAGCTTGGAAGTTGTTCCATTGTTGCAGGGCTTAAACCTTAAAAACGGCTTAAACTGCAATAAAAATAACAAGAAAATCCTGTAAACAGGATTGCACATCATCGTGGGACTTAAATGAAAAACGTCAAATCAAAAACATATGTAGACAAAGATCAGCAATAGTCAGGCAGAAGCAAGTGAAATAAGCAAGTCAACTAATCACTCTAGCTAAATAAAAACTTGTTTTCAAATGACTGAATTCATTTTCCTCTTCTTCTGCTCCTTTTTGTCTGACATGAAAAAGAACTCTTGCCAGCATTTGCAAACATTTTTCCTACATCCACTTCCATTATCTGGTCTTTAGTTTTTGTTTAGCTTGTTAGTGTTTTATATGTATATTTACAACAATCTCAATGGATTGCATTTCATTTAGAGCCACTACACTCAACATTTTGTTGTTATCCTTTTGTTTTTATTGTCACTTTCACTTGCCCTTCCTTGGTTGTTATAGCCACTGTCTCTTACTCTAACTTCTCAGGAAACTGCTTTTCAAATTATTTTCTTTCTGAAACATCATGCATTCAGAAGCAACTTAACTTTTTAAATGCAGTGTTTTTATTATAAAAGAAGTATAATCAACATTAGAAAACACAGGACTAAGTTCAAAACAAAAATTACATTATCACTTTAATAATGTGATCTAACTCCATACAGAACATACCTTAACTCATACTTTTGCTTATCCTCAGTGACACAGTAACACTGCACTCTGTGTCTTTTACCCCCAAAATGTATTAGTTAGTTGCTGTTTTTTAGCATGCTTAACCCACATCTTGTGGGCAAATGCCCTTCCAACTTCCTGCTTACCAAATTACTTCAGTAGTGATTCTTGTTTTATTTAAACAAAACAAAAGTTTTGTTTAACCATAAAATAATGCTGTTTATGCATATTATTTTGTTAAAAAATACAATTTCTCTTTTATTCAATGTTTGGCACACAGGGAAAGGAGAGAGAAAAAATGTGTTTTTGGATTTTTTAAGCTGAAACCTTATTCTAGAGAAAAAAAATGACTTCTCTAAGCCATCTCAAAGAAGTCTGAGTATATTGATATACAATGCTGCACATTATAATCTTTCTTATAAACTATCTTCCTTCTACAGTAGTGGACAAAATACATTTGTTACGTTTTTGACTGTTCGGAGTATCTTTGTTTCCTGTTTACACAGGTTTGCTTGTCTGCAGTGATTTTTACTGAAAATTGTATGAGGATTGATAAATTTATGTATATGATCTGTTTTGGTTAGAATGGGTAGAGAGCATGATTTAAGCAACTTTATAAAGGAACAAGTTATAGCACTGTACTCCAAAGGCTACATGATATTGCTAAAAGTTTAACTATTTTGTGATGTGGAGCACAAAATACCATTCATTTGGCAATGCAACACATTGTGCTAACTGTGGCCACTATCGCAAAACATAACTCAGAGAGGAGATTCCTGAAAAGCATTGTTACATCAAGTGCTCACACTT
Organism: Protopterus annectens; assembly: GCF_019279795.1. Taxonomy (NCBI): domain Eukaryota; kingdom Metazoa; phylum Chordata; order Ceratodontiformes; family Protopteridae; genus Protopterus; species Protopterus annectens. The sequence continues at coordinate 601,867,005 of NC_056747.1, forward strand.
CTGTTTGAATAGTTCATCTGGCTGAATAACAGGGAATTTATATCAGTTATATATGTATATCTGGTGGTAAGAAGACTGGCTAAATAAAACGCTGATGACAAAGAAGCAGCTTTGAGATTGGATAAAGTTTTGTCATGCATTGAAAGATAAGTCTACAGAGTGGTAGAAACAAGTGCTGTTTACTGATAAAAGTATGTTTCAGCAAGTGTGAGAGTCAGGCTACAATTACGTGAGATGTCCTGTTGGCGAATGCCTGAATCTATAGTATACGATTAAGACAGTCATTATCCATGACCACAATGCTTGAGCAACATTTCTAAACTCCAACTAAAAGGGGGGATACATTCTATATTCTATAACCACATTAAGTCAATTTACATCTACAATTTCAGCATATTTCTAACAATTTATTTTTCTTGTTTTATAAATTAAAGCACCCTTGTGAGGAGTTAAAAAGATTCTTTGCAAGCACTTCCAGGTATAAATTTTCTAATAAAGGGGTGAAGTAGATTTTACTATGGATTTTAAAGATAATTTTTATTTATATCTGAAAAAAAAATTTCATCATTAACTTTTGTTGACTAATTCCAATACAACAAATCAGAAAGTATAAGTTCATTTCTTAAAATCGTATATATTTTACATCAATAATAAATCTTATGTATCACTAGACTGTTAATATTAAAGAAAATTCTAACTTTTTGGAGATTTTGTATTCATATTTAAATATATTTTTATTTTATTATTAATAAACTCCTTAAAGATATATATAATTATCTAACTATTGTTTCCTATACTTTATCTGGTCAAAATGTAATGAGCTGAATGTAATTTATTACCATTTAAGAATTGATGCCAATACATTAGATAATTTTCTTTAAGATCAAGCATTTTACTTAAATTAAATTATTGCAGAAATCAATAGTATAGGCTATAGGAAATGGTAGAATTAACAATTCTTTAACAATATAATTTGTTTCCATAATACTCTTGAATGTAATCAGAATGTATTTAACAAAAGGAATAGAAATATAATTATTCCTAACATTCATACAAAAATCATTTAGGACCCAATAAATTCTATTAAAACCAGATTGTAAATTAGAATCTATTTCAAATGTATTGCTTGAAATTAAAATTTTTTCATGTAATAGTTTCCAATTTGAAACACAGAAAGAATTTAGTCATTGAATTACTATTTTTATGACAAACTTAGCATATAGTTCAATATTTGGAAAACTGATACCACCTTCTTCCCAGCTTTTTGCATGCCAGTCAAAAGATATTCTTGGTTTTTGGGGAATCCCCAGGAATTTAAGTAAAATATCATTTAAATACTTTAAAATCTTTTTGGACAAAGGCATAATTAACAACTGCATATTCCCAGATATTTAACTTGGACATTTTCCCAATTAAATTTCTTGTAATTTTTAAGTATTTTTTTTATTAATAAGTAATGTTTTTGTTTTATTGTGATTACATCTTAAGCATAATATCCTTTCAAAATAGTTTACTGAATTAATGATATCTTCTAATGATTTAGTTTCACCACTTGTTAGGAAGTTGTCATCAGCAAATAGATGACTTTTGGAAGTATAACTCCCATCTATAGAAAACCCTAGATCATTGTGTTTGACCAAATAAAATTAACAAAAGATTCTATTGTCAGAGCAAGAAACAAAAGATATAAAGGACATACTTATCCTGTGCCTTTTAATATTTGAAAGGAGATAGATAAAAGGAACCCATTTTAACAAAAGATAATGAATTATTATTCAATTTTGTTATTAAATCTATAAATTCTAATGAGAAGTTATATTCTTTGAGAACTTTAAACAAATAAAACCCAACTAATTGAATCAAATGTTTTATGCAAGTCTAGAGTTATAATCAAAAGTTATTTCTTATTATTATTAGCAATATCTATTAATGAAACAAGTCTTATGATGTTATCTTGCACTCTTCTATTTGAACTAAAACCCATTTGATCATCTTTGATTAAACCTGGCAGCATTTGATTTAATATTTTGCCAGTATAGACATAAAACATTTATAGTCAACATTTAAAAGAGAAATGGGCAATAGGAGGAACATAATTGTGGATCTTTATCTTGCTTTAAGATAGGTAAAATCAATTAAAATCTCCAAGAGGGAAAATATTTGATGTATTTCTAATTTGATCAAAAGCTTTTAACAGAAATGTTGCTATATTATCAGGAATTAACATATATAACTCAAGAATTATACCATCCAGTCCTGAGGCCTTAATAGTTTTAAGATTTTTAATTTGCTCTTTTGATTCCCTAAAAGAAAATTAATTATCTGTTCTAAAATTCTGTTCTTTAGTTAACTTATGTTTTGTATTTTCCTTCAAGAAACTGTCAATTAAATTACTATTATCTAAAGTTGACTTATTATTATTAATTCATAATGCTTTCTGAACATTCTAATATATCTTTTATATCTGTTGCTTTCTTAATGTTGTTTTCAGTTTTATATCTTATGTGATCTCTTTAATGTGATTTATATTATATAATATTTTTGATCTAATAAGTAATGTATGCATTTTGTGTTAATAGAATATGATTATAATTTTAATTTTTCAAAATTTGTTGAAATTTTATGATGCAATATTTCTGATTTAAGACTTTCAACTCAGAATTTGCAGTTTTATCATTAGGTTTTAAATTTAATTTTAGTTTATCGATATTTAATTTGTAAAACAATTAACTCTTTATCACACTCTTTTCTTTTGTGTGTGTGTGTGTGTGTGTGTATATATATATATATATATATATATATATATATATATATATATATATATATATATATATATATATATATATATATACACACACACACACACACACACACACACACACACACGCACCAGTATTTAATTCTACCATATAAATAAGCTTTTAATGAATCCCACAAATAGCATCTGTAACTTCAGCGTTATTATTAATCTCCATAAATAAATTTAATTAATTTAAAAACTATTCCTTAATACCTTTAATTTTAATTATATAAGCAGGAATTATATGATAAAAAATGTAATTAATAGATTTCAAAATTATATTAAAAGTAATAGCATTGTGGTCAGTCAAAGGACAAAAATTTACTAGTACTTCAATTTTAGAATATAATCCACAAGAAGTAAACACATTTTCTATGTTTGTTTGGGCACCAAATCTAAATCAATATTGTGTATAATTAAGGGATTTTGGTTATTTTAAATCATACATACCTCTCAAATTTAGTGAATTTATGAAGTGGTCTAAGTGTTTAGTGGCAGCAGATAGTCTAGGTTTTTATCTTTTGTAGTATCTTTTCCTGAAAAAATGCAATTAAAATCACTAGCTAATATAATTTCCCTTTTTTGAATGTAATGCTATGATATCTAAACATTTTTAGCCACCACAGAAACAATTCCAGGAATCCAATAGACACTGACAAATGGGAACATTTTTTATTGATTTCAATTACCACTAATCCCATCTTACCATTTTTATCAGAATAAGTATCAACCACTGTGGGCATAATTGATGACTTCTTCCAAAGTATAAGAGTGCCTCTCCTTTTTGAACATAAATTTTAGCCCACTGGAAATGGATAATCTTTAAAAAACAATCTGCATAAATCCTTGGTCAACAACATTTCCTGTAATAATCTTTAAAAAACAATCTGCATAAATCCTTGGTCAACAACATTTCCTGTAATAATCTTTAAAAAACAATCTGTCTAAATCCTTGGTCAAAAATACATTTCCTGTAAAGAAACAATATGAACTTTATTTACTTTTAAATATTTGATTAAACTACCTCTCTGTATAGGATTATTAAGACCATTAATATTTAATGAAATAAATTTGTATACTGACATCCTTAAGGATAAACTATTCAGAAAAAAATAAGATATGGTTTAGAATCAAGTACGTACAGCAAATTTTAATGAAGTTTGTTATGGACAAGTTCATTAAACTAACTACTAAAAGATTAATTATAAAAATATTTATACCTCCTAAAATGGAATAACAAAAATCCTGGTTTAATGTCACACAAACTACTCAAAACCATCTCCATAGCACTACCCCATCCCAATCTATTGATACCACTTATTAATATAAACTGAATACTAATGTACAATAGAATATAATGCAAACTCATATTATATGTCTCATTCTTCTAAAAATTAACTTCAATCTAACATTCCTTTTGATACTTAAAATATTATACTAATTCATATCTGTAAAGTTTTATAGAAATCTACTAAATATGAAATCTATATCATCCATTATATCATTACTCACCACATATTGGAACTAATAATAGCACAAAACTTATAATTACCAGCTAATCTCTTATTTACATTGTCACATTACTTCTATTTGATACACATACATCTTACAGTGGGTCTATGGTTATTTGTTGAACAGCGCGTTCATTGAACAGCTGTTCATTGTACCCTAACCATCGAACCAAAACTTAAAAGGCCAAATTATCATAAAACTATACATCAAATGATGATAGTTGGCCAACATCAAGAAAGCCAAATGGAGCACCTATTTACTGGTAAGTTAGCTATAATTAAACTTGCCCTTTCCCCAGTGTAGTGCAACTTTGGAGTTGGTATATATAATTAGCAGTGGTGTGGGGTGCAATTATGTAAGGGGTTGTGCACCGCCACCCTTGCTAATAAATATAATAACTATGAGGTCACACTACAGTGGGGAAAGGGCTGGTTTAATTTTAGCTAAGTTACCAGTAAGTGCTCTGATTGGCTTCCTTGTTGTTGGACAACTATCATCATTCAATGTATAGTTTTTGATGATTTGGCCTTTCAATTTACTGTTCCTTCGAAGGTTAGTGTTTGATGAACATCCACTTGATGAACATGCTGTTCAATGAATAACCATAGACCCCCATACAATGTGTTAAAACTAAAATATAAATAATAGGTTCCATATTAAACCTATTGATCATTACAAGTTATATTATGTTTTTTGTTATGAATAATAATCTAGAACATTCATATGTTTCATCATAATAACATTTACTTCATCATTGTAATAACATCCTCTCCCTTTTCTGTTTTTAAAGCCTATCATATCATTAATAATGTTCAACTTAAAATTTAAGCACCTCATAAAATAGTATTATAAAATCCCTCCCCACACCCTATACAGTTTAAAAATAACTGTATACAAAACCATTAATGTTTAGTGGTATAATACATAAGGTGTCTCTCTGGTATAAGGAAAGAAATGCTATTAACCTATCTAATAGTCTATAATAAAGCTTTAAATGGTCTAGCCTACTTCTAATAGATGTTCAAACAATCCTACATAAAATGTCTATACAGACAATATATTTTTTGCTTAGAATATCACTTTATGAATAAAGATTTAGAACATTCAAATGTTTCATCATAACAATATTTACTCTATCATTATTAAAGTATCCACTCTCCTTTCTGCTTTATAGCCTATTATATTATTAATTGTAAAAAAAATAAAATGAGTGACCTCCTGCACCAGAACTGAGAAAAAACGTATAAAAAAAACAAAAAATCATATTCCAGGAAACCAAAAATCCCTGAATAAAACACTTTATTCGTACAAAACGAAACACTAGTAAATAACTTCGGTTAAGCACTTTCGTCTATAAACTAGACATCCTCAGAACCAAAGTATTATGAATGAACAACCCCATTTAAAATCTCAATGAAACTAATATCACCAATCACACCTCTATTCTCAACCAATCATAACCTAAAACATAAAAATCATCATGTTTACTCATCACTATCCAGTATAAAATTCCAATTCAGACCATTTTCATTTTATATATATATATATATATATATATATATATATATATATATATATATATATATATTTATATAAATAAAACAATATCCAAGTATAAAAATAAATGTTAAACTCGTGAAGCTTTTCTTTATAGCTCACTTTGGATGGAAATACCATCATTCAGACTTGGAGGGTTTGCTGCATTTAACTTCAATTGTCAAAACATCTCATGTTGAAACAAACGGTTCTGCCAATCTCCCGAAAAGACATATACCTGCACCTGCTCCAAAATACAAAAAGAGAATTTACTAAAGCCTGTATAGTCCAATGAATGTTTGGCCAATGCATTTTATAAATCCCATTAGTGGATACTATACAAATGCTGATAAATTCTCTTGTTAAGAGGATTCTTAGTCTTTCCAATGTAATAAGCCCCACTGGTCTGACAAGTAGCAAGATATACCACCCTTGCTGACTGGAAATTTAACCTCCCCCTGCTCACACTAGTAAGTAAGTAAGTTAGGAAAGTGTATGTGGGGTAGTCCAACATGTATATAGGGACAGTATTTACAATGCCCGCATCTCACAATTGCATTGAAAGTGGCTTCACCACCTCTTGATCTTTCCAAAATATTTTTCATTTTAGGTTTATTTCTAAAAATAAAGTTAGGTCTTACAGGAAAAGTTTCCTTAAGGTGATTGTCGCACAAGAACAAGGACCAGTTCTTATAGAGAACCTGCTCTATGTCCCTTGCACCCAAAGAATAATGCAAGATCATACTGGTTGTATTGTGAACACCATTGTTGTCATTCATCTTTTCTGCGTGGCCATTCCTGATCTTCTTCTTCTTCTTTCAGCTTTTCCTAGTTAGAGTCACCATAGCAGATCACCTGTCTGCTCATGATTGGCAGTGGAGTTTCACAGTGTCGAGTTGCCAGCCTGGCGCCCAACCTTCCACAGAAGGCACACACACACACACTCACACCTATGACCAATTTAGAGTGTCCGATCCACCTACAACATGTCTTTGGGATGTGGGAGGAAACCGGAGAACCCAGAGTAAACCCACGCAACCACAGGGAGGACCTGCAGACTCCACACAGCAGGCATCCCAGCCGAGAATTGAACCAGAGAACCTCTTGCTGTAAGGTAGCAATGCTAACTGCTGCACCACTGTGGCCACCCATGTGGCCATTCCTAATGATAGGCACATATCTATCCATCCGGCCAGCCCAAATCATGAACCAGGTTAAGTAGACTGATGGGATAGTCCCGTGCCAAAAAAGTGTCTTAAGCTCTTCAGACTGCTTGTTACAGTCTTCATCTTCAGAAGTTGGCCTTGAAATACGAATGAACTGACTCTTAACTATCCCCTTCTTTTGATGGAGGGGATGACAACTGTTATATGAAAGAAACATGTTATAGAACATAGGCTTTCTATATATTTGTGTAGTCCACAACTCCAGATTGTTTTTGATCAATTTAATGTCAAAAAAGTTCACATGTGGAAAATCAATAGTCGTCTTGAATTTTAGGAAGTTAGTGCTGTTATGTAAACCATCAATAAATTCCACCAGTTTTTCTTTGTAACCCTCCCATATAAGTAGAAGGTCATCCAAATATCTATAATAAACAACATATCCATTGAATAATGGAAATCTGAAGAATGCCCTCAATTCCCATCTTAAAACTATGTTGGCAAACAACGGGGAGCATGCTGCCCCATTAACAACACCTGATATTTGTTTAAAGTATTCCCCCTCAAATATCAAAAAAACATTTTTCCAGGACTATTGTCATAAATTCCACTACTAACTTCTTTTTGCTATTAGCAAGATCTTCATACTCCATCACCATCTCTTCAAACCCACTCCAGCCACTCTTTTTGTGGAATGACAGTGAATAAGCTTTGTATATCCAAGTAGCCAGAATAAAATCACTCCTTGGCTAAATTTTCCTTATTTTGTCAAGTAAAATCCCATGAATCTCGGATTACATGAGGAAAGTTGTGGTACACTTTCTTTCATTTTAAATCCACATACTTAGCCAACAGTTCTGTAACTGAACTCCAAGCTGCCATTAATGGGCAAAAAGGGGGATCTATCATCTTTGAATGTATCTTATGGATCCCAAAGATTTTGGGCACAATAGGATGTTCAACATATAGAAAATCATACAGACTTTGTGCGATACTATCAGATTATAACAGTTCATCAAGCACTATATATTGATGCCTCTGTATGCCTCACTAAGTTTTGAACTGGCATTTTATATTGGGTAGTGATGAGTAAACATGATGATTTGTATGTTTTTAACTGTTATTGGTTGAGAATGGGGTGTGATTGATGATGTTAGTTTCATTGTTTTTAAATGGGGTTCCTCATTCATAATACTGGGGTTCTGAGGATGTCTAGTTTATAGACAAATGTGATTAACCAAAGTTATTTACTAGCGTTTTGTTGTGTATGAATAAAATGTTTTATTCAGGGATTTTTGGCTTATTGCAATACTGTTTTTTTTTATATAATTATTTGTGTTAAACTTAAAATCTAAGCACCTCATAAAATAACATTATAAAATTCCTCCCCACATCCTATAGAGATTAAAAATAGCTGTATACAATATCATTAATGTTTAATGATATAATATATAAGGTATGTTTGTTATAAAAAAGAAAATATGCTGTTAACCTATCAAACTAATAATCTATAATAAATCTTTAAACAATCTAAACTATTCATACTCAAACAAACCTAAATAAATACCTATGTAAACATTATACTTCTTGCTTAGACTAGTCATTAAAACAAAAAAAAAACTTAATTCATAATAACCTACTTTTCCTGATATATTTACTAAAGTAATATCCTCAAAAAACAGTTACCAGTAAATTTAATGTAATTTAATTGGGGTTTCTAAATAATTCAATATGCATGTTTTACTTATTTTAACTTCAGTGCATTAAGAATTTATGGAAATGTGACATTTTCTATTACCAAAGAATGAAATAAATGATTAAAAAAAAAGAAAACTGTTTATTACCTAGATTTTCCTGTTGCTGCTCATCTGGATGTTCCAAAGCATATTTTGCTTGTTTTGTCAAAGTTGAAAGGTCATGGAGCACTTCCTCTTTTGCAATGAATCCAAAACAAAGCTGGGCTGCTGCTGGGGGTAAAAGCATTCTTGTGGATACTTTTAAACTACATTCTTTAGAAAAAACAAGACAGCAAAGCAGGAAAATACAATAACAGTTGTTTTTTTTAGTTTGCAACATGGCTTGCACTCACACAAGACAAGCTGCAGACTGCGTAAAACCATTAAAACAGTTTAAAAACTTCTCAACTTTTAAAACAAAGTATAAATAAAAAATAAAATAACATTTAAGCATAACACAACCTACCAACCATACCAATATAGATAATAAACAGAGCAATAACATTTATAAGCTTCCTACAAAACAAATCACATTTCTAAGAATCTGCTATCATTCATAATGACAGCTATAATTCAAAGATTGTTGTAGAAAACAAAAAGCAGATTTATCATAGTAAAACATCTCATTAAATTGTTGTTTCCTTTCATTTTGCTGGAGAATTTGACCAGGCTGTCTTTAATACCACATCTTTTTCCTGACTTGAAAGGAACTTAACAATTATAGATTTAGGAGTGGGTTGATTATTTTTTTTAGAAAATAAATTGAGAGAGACATATGGACTCTTTCTATGACAAAAGAAAGTGATTCTAGTAAATTTAAAGTTTTTGGTAACTAGTTGTTTAGGAACTGTATCATGTTGTCTCCTCCTCCTTTCTCTGGTATTTCATAAATTTTGATATTATTATTTCTAGATCTACTTTTGAGCTCTTCTACCGTTTCCAAAGGCAAAGTATTCTGTTTTTAGGATAAATTCAACATGATTTTCATTAATCAGCCTTCCATCCCAGTAATTTACTGCTTTTTCTATAGTTGAAATCTGAACTGATTGTTTCTTAATAATTTAACTTAATATATCCAGTTGTTTCTTGCAGTCTTCTTTTATGTTATCAGTTTTGCTCTGAAGCTTATTCATTTTAACTGAACAATCCTGGATACTTGTAAGAATAGACTGTAATTTCTTCCTCATTTATCTCATCTAAGAAGAAACTGTATAATGTTTCATGTCTAGATCTGGTTAAAAAAATTCTGGCAGGATAATGAATTATAAAAATCACAACACTTGATTTTTCTTCCAGATATTATTCCAGAATTAGTTTATATAGATGAAATTAATCATGGAAGTTATTTATCCAAACTGTAGCAAATATATTCCTGTCAGAATAACTGGAAAGCAGCAAAGCAAATTTTGCATGCTGCTAGCTGTTCACCATCATGGCCACACCTTTACAAATCATGCATTCTTCATGCAGCAGAAACACTCATATTATAAGCAGTTTTCCTTACATCATGTTGAACTGTTTTATTTTTCATTTTACAGCTAACTTTGGTTCATATAGTTTAATGATCAAAGTTCATGATTCTTTATAGGAAGTATTGTCATCAGATTCCACCCAGGCTGCCTCATGGAATGAGGTTTCTGCTGAACAATCCTTTGATATACTGCTCCCATGTTCTCATGCAACATTTTAGGTTCCCCAACAATATCGACAAGCTAAACAGATTTTGTGCTATCTATACAATTCTTTTCAAGAAAAAGGATGTTACTTTTCCTGGCTTTTTGACTACTGTTTCAGTTATATATCTACCTCTAAAGAGCTTTACCAGCACTCCACCTATTGGCATAGTAATCCCAAATTACCCCTAGCCAGTATAACTCATACCCATGACTTCCCTGAAGATAAGGCATAAGCATAATGAGATGACTGGACTCTACAAAACTAAAATATAATAAATTATAAACCAGTAAGGCAGTGTTCTTTATCATCTGCGTACCATTAAGCTAATGTTGTCATCCATCTTACTTATTGAAGCACTATCTTGTATCATCCTGTAATGCTAAGAGAGTAAAATACTGTGTTAAATCATCCAATAATCTCCAGTTGGTGAAACAGTACTCCCTCTCTACCTGGTTTATGCACCTACATTCAGGCATGATGGCATCTGAGAGGTATCTCCATATTTGTTAGGGACAACATCACCTCCAAACAAATTCCAACAGACTCATAAAATAAACTAATTGAGCTGCAAATCACACTAAATAAAGCTACCTATCCATCTATAGCATGTTATAGGACACCCTATATGTCCTCTGAAAATTATATATGGTTTCTAAATGTATTTTGCAAACTCCCTATACATAAGATGTATTTTAACTTCAGAGACTTTAATTTGTCCATCAATAAACTGGAGTACCTATACCTCAAATGTAGGACAAGCCGAAAAGTTCTTGAAATTTATTAACAAAAACTTCCTGGACCAAATTATTGATAAACCCACCAGAGGTAATATTAATCCTAACCTTGCCCTTATGAATGTAGCTTCATCATGCACCATTTCCCTGGTATCTCCTTCCCCAGGAAATGATATCATAAACTAGTGAACTTCACCTTTATAATCTCTAAACTCAAGTATTTCAAACACACAACTCTCATCCAGTGCTATGAAGAAGTTTCAATATTCACTTATAACACCATAACCCTAGGTGTGGCAAAAGCAAATAACTTCACAAAGCAATTCTTTGCCCACATCGTTAATTACATAGAATAGCCAGTCCCAACCAAATGTAAACATAATTCAGAAATTTAAGAACAACCAACCCTGCTGATCCATAAACATAAATAAACTTTACAATTAATGAAAAAACTCCATAAAATATATAAAAGATTGAAAGATCCTCAAATCAAGGTAAGCATAAGAGAATTGATAGCGTATAAAAGGCTATTAGTACTACAGAGTCAACTCAAATACTTAAGTTAGCTTCTGAAGTAAAGGACAGCTACAAGTCATTTACATATGTTAGGGAACTTAGAGACAACACCCAACATTGCTCTAAACTTATCCAAAACAGTATCACACTCATACCCAGTAAACATCGCAAACATACTAGCAAACAAAATCAGTAGAAACTTCACTCCAGAAGCAACTCTTCATAGTTTCAAGCTGTTAGACTTGCCATTATCACTAAAGAACACATACTAAAGTTACTCTCTAAGAATAAAAATCCATCCTCAATGGGAACAAATAATATACCTGACTGTTTAATAAATGGCACTAAACAGGACCTCAGAAAAAACAAAGATGATGAAGGACCAGCAAAAGCAAATGCCTCAAACCAAAGCAATCCACAAACACAAATCGAAGGCATAGCAATGAATCAAGGAAACCACAGCAGTTAAAATACACAATTTTAATGACAGAACTTCAAATACTTAAGTGCATTCATCCTTATGGTCAGAACTTCTTCAGTATTTGAAGTTCTGTCATTAAAATTGTGTATTTTAACTGCCATAGTTTCCTTGATTCATTGCTGCTCCTTGGATTTGGGCTTGTGGATTAATAAACAGGACCTGGCAGATCTGCTTCTTAAACTGTTTAGCCTAAATTTAGTACTGACTTAGTCTCTAAGGTTTATCATATGACACTGGGGATGCTGATTCATAAGAGTGACCCCATTACTGACCCCAGTAACTGTAGATCCATCAGCCTAACAAGTCTTACTTAGAAAGCCATATAGCATATTATTACTGACCTGGTACATTATGACATTAAAAAATCTCATCTGAATAAGCCCATAGCAGTTTGAGTTTGTAAAGGGTAGATCCTGTCCAATGAATATGGTCAACTTCCATGAGGTAGTAACACAAACTGTTAACAGTGGCCATGTTGTGTACACAGCATACTTTGACCTGGCTAAAACATTTGACATGATCCCCCATGTTTCCATAATCAGTGAGCTACATGCCTTACAAATTGAACCCAATGTGGTAAGATGGATAGAAAACTGACTAAAGGACAGAACCCACATGATACGGGTAGCAGGAACATCATCAGAGAGTATGAAGGTGACCAGTGGTGTCCCACTAGGCTTGACAATGGGACCCCTTTTGTTCTATATTTACTTTTCTGATGTCCAAATCATGAACCAAGACTTATAGCTAAGCAAATTTGCAGATAACTGTAAACTGAGGGTCATTGTTCAGTCACCCCTTGACACCTTCAAATATAGGTACTCCAGTTTATTGATGGTGGACAAAAATAGACTTAAATTATATAGTAAAAAATGTAGTATTGTAACCTTTTGTAGGCAACCCCTTGCCCAACATAAAACATAGACGACACCCCTTTCCAAAATTAAAGCATTGTCAGAGTACTTGGAATTTGGGATGACAATTTTCTTTCCTTTGATTACCATGTAACAGTGGTGGTTGGGCACTCCATCTACTTGGCACAACTGATTGCCAGAGTAATACCATGCAGCTCTCAAGGGTCTTTGTTCCCTTATACACTTTGATGCACAGTTCTGTGTTATCCTGAATAATATCAGCATAATTTATAACAAAGTTATCTCCTTCTAAACATTTAATCCATAATCACAATCTCATGGACATGTTAATGCAGTGCTTTCTTCTTCTATGCTATTTAACTTTTGCTGCTAGAAATGTTCCATGATGGTGACAGGGAATATGTATTAATGATTCTCTGTTGTTACTTGGCATATGCAACCCACAATCTCCCTGAACCACATCACACAGCATCATGCCTGCTTATTAATGACCCAAGTGCTGCCTTCCACTGTTCCCTGAATACATGACATTCAAGATCCACCATGAGATTAAGCTACTACCCATGAGTAATTCTCAGACTAGCACTTCTTTCAAGGTCCTAAACTTTTGAACTATTTTTCAGTAATTTACAATTTAAGTTCTGGATACATACTTTGATAGTGTTTTTGTCCTACCACTCTCTTTTCCTATTATTTTATAGTAGAAGTGTTTCCTTAAAGAGCAATATAAACATTAAGATAAATCCTTCCTGTAGCTGTTAACTGAACATGCATGAGCCATGCACAGTACAGTGGCAACATTTCTAGACAATAATATTTGGCATATTATATATTTTCAACAAACCTTACACGTTTATATTGCTTTTTTATTTTTTTGTAGCAGAAAATTAGAACTGATCAGTTTCCTTGTACCATCATCACTTCAGCTACTTTTTACTATTATTTGTTGTCAAAATAAAAATCCATAGAACAGTCACGTATTTTTCAGTCATGGCCTGGGAGCAGTAGGGAAGATTAAACAATATTTCCAGTCATGTACTGAGCTAGCAGAGGTTATGAGACTCGCTAGTACATTTCTTGAATGTTCCAGGTAATTTACAACTTGTGCAGATACTGTAGCCTGAAGTTCCTTTGCTTTTATTGGTTTCTTGGTTGTTTTGCAAAATGCTAGACTATCTTGCCGTTGTGATGCAACATATATTTGTATGTCCAAACTGGTAAGGTAGAAAACAGAATTTACAACCAAAGCCAGGAATGTTGCTTTTCTTTCTTTCTTTCTTTCTTTCTTTCTTTCTTTCTTTCTTTCTTTCTTTTCATTTTTCTTCAAGTAAATTTGAAACTTTAGATTGCCCTGATTGGCTTGTGCTGTCCAGCTCTAATTTACTGCACCTGTGATATTAGCATGATGGTTAGGTAGTAAGACTCCACCTCACAGCTTTAATATCTGGGTTTCAATCCTGACCTCTCCTCACTGTTTGCATGGAATTTTTCACATTCTTCTCATATGTGTCAATGTGGGCTTACTCCACAATCTCCAATTTCCACCTGTCTTCCAAAAACATACTAGATGATTTGCTATACTAATGTTTTTTTTATATGTGTATGTATGCATGTGTGTGTGTGTGTGTGTGTGTGTGTGTGTGTGTATTTTTATACATACAGGCTACAGGCACATGTGACACTCATTTATGTGTGTGTGTGTGTGTGTGTGTGTGTGTGTGTGTGTGTGTGTGTGTGTGTGTGTGTGTGTGTGCGTCTATGTATGCATGTGTGTTCTGTCTAACTATATATATATATATATATATATATATATATATATATATATATAATATATATATATATATATATATATATATATATATATATAACATTTAAAATGTTGAATGTCTGAAACACTGATTAGCAAAAGATTGACCAGTAAAGGTTGAAATGCAAAATACAGAAAAACTAGACACACACACACACACACACACACACACACACACACACACACACACACACACACACACACACACACACACACACACACACACACACACACACACACACACACTATTTATCATTTGATCCTTGCTCATGTGCCCAAGGCTGTGGCTAAAAATGTCTGAAAAAGGCAGTTACCCAATTAACAAATTAAATTAGACATTATTTTGCAGCATCTTGTGATCTTTTTTTAAGTCTGAGGTTTTAGAACAACATATGAACAGTTCACAAGTTTTAATGGGCTAAGTTTAATGAAAATTCAGTATGCCATGATATAATGGGCGGCCGCAATGGTGCAGCAGTTAGCGTTGTCACCTCACAGCAAGAGGTTCTCCAGTTCAATTCTCAGCTGGGGTGCCTTCTGTGTGGAGTCTGCATGTCCTCCCTGTGGTCGCGTGGGTTTCCTCCGGGTGCTCCAGTTTCCTTCCACATCCCAAAGACATGCTGTAGGTGGTTTGGACACTCTAAAATTGGCCCTAGGTGTGAGTGCGTGCATGTGTGTGTCTTCTGTGGAAGGTTGGGCACCGGGCTGGCAACTCAACACTGTAAAACTCCACTGCCAATTATGAGCGGACAGCTGATCCGCTGTGGCGACCCCTAACCGGGAAAAGCTGAAAGAAGAAAAAGAATAGTATGCCATGATATCATGTTTTAAAATTACAAATAATAAACTAACATAAAAGGCACAATAGTGATGCAGGCAGTAAATACAGCACTAACCAAAATGCAGGAAACAAAGCTGAAAAAAACACTGCTTCATGAACTTTAAAATTCGGATTTATTGTGATACAGACAGAAGATGTGGTAAGCACTTTTACCTGGATAGGCTTCTTCAGACCAAAAGAACCCCCCCCCCACTTTTGTTCACCCTTATATGGCAAAAAAGGTGCAAAAAACAGATAAACCATTAAAAGCACAGTACAACTATCATGGTATACAACATAAATGAAGTGGTTACTCTAAAATACATTAACCATAGTAAAATAAAATAAAAACACCTATAGCACTCATAAAACATGAATAGAGATGTATAAAAACAAAAAAACTACATAAATTCATACTAACTGCACAACACTTTCAATACTCTCAGTTCTACCCGTCACATCCCCACCCCCTAAAACTAGTGTGTGTGTAAGATCTAGTACTTTAAAACGAAAAATGTGTGTGGAATCATTAGACAAGACATGTTTGGACAAGGCATTGACAGTGGAATGAATCCTGATCTGGTAGAGATGTTCCCTTACTCTGTCCCTCAGCCTCCTGTCCATCTTGCCTACATAAAACACAGCACAGGCTCCACAGGAGGCCAAATGGACTATTGAATCTAAATGGATTGTTAGACTTAGAGCAGATGTTTTTCCTGGACTGAATGAGAAAGTACCATCGAGACCTTTCCTGAAGTCCAGGAGATTGAAGTGATATGTATGACTGTGCTTTTTACATATAATATGAGAGCATTTTTATGAGAGGATTTATTGTTAGTGTTGTGCAATTAATATGAATTTATCTAGTTTTTTGTTTTTATACATCTCTATTCATGTTTTATGAGTTGTATAGATGTTTTTATTTTATTTTACTATGGTTAATGTATTTTAGAGTAAGCACTTCATTTATGTTGTATACCGTGATAGTTGTACTGTGCCTTTAATGGTTTATCTGTTTTTTGCGCCTTTTTTTCCATATAAGGGTGTACAAGAGGGGGGGTTCTTTTGGTCTGAAGAAGCCTATCCAGGTGAAAGCGCTTACCACGTCTTCTGTTTGTATCACAATAAATCCGAATTTTAAAGTTCATGAGACAGTGTTTTTTTCAGCTTTGTTTCCTGCATTTTGGTTAGTGTTGTGTTTACTGCCTGCATCGCTACTGTGCCTTTTGTGTTAGTTTATGAGCTTGAACTGAGTTTGGCACAGGTAGCATTAGTCCTGTGGGGAGTGATATTTCTTGGACTTATTAAAATTACAAATGTTTACCTTCAGCTACACTGTAAAGTTGTATTTATTTTGTCATACATTTATTTATTTATCCCGCATTTGATTTCTGATGAAATGGATGCACACGTTTTACGATTTATAAAGCTGAATAATGAGCTTCAACAAAACGTAGTTAGGCCCTTTTCTGGCAGTTTCTTTGCTCTTCTTACTTATGATAGCTGTTTAGCTAAATGCAAAGCAACACATGCATGGTAGTGTAGTGTACCTATGAGAGAATGAGATGCAGACATGCAAAATAGATAAGAGAAACCACGAGTAAACCTACACACTAGAAAGACACAATACTTCAGTAACATTTCTCACAAATGCAGGGAAGCATCATTACTTTGGTCTACAAGAAATGTGTAGACTTCCCCCAGTAGGCACATCAATACAACTGAAAACAAAGCAATGAATGCCAGTTAGAGGAAACTGCAGACTATGTGAGAAACTCGAGTAAAAAATATAGTGTAGCATTTTAACCACAGATTAGTAAATCAAACACTGGGCATAACAGCAGATTTATACAGCAAAAAAAATACAGTGACCAAGCAGTTACAGATTTAGAAAATTGTGGGATAGATTCCAAGACAGTTTATGAACTACAGCAAGCTTATGAAATGTTGCTAAGTTATTCAGAAAGAAGGCTTATGTGTCTCCTTATATGATGTATGCAAACAAAGAAGCATCCAAACATTCATGTGCAGGCTATCCTGAACTGCAGAATACATAGTATTTGGTAATTCCAACATTCTGATCACCCCATCTTAATATAAATAGTCAGAGCACTGGTGAAAAGACAGGCATACCTGTGTGAAAGCTCCTTTTCTGTGCTACATGCCAGTGTTAAGAGTGGCAAAGAATGGACACAGCAATAACTACCTGCTTACTGGCAGCATATTGCCTGAAGGCTATACTGTAATGTGTGGTATTTGAGAAGATTTGAACTATATATGATAACCACGGCAGCCTTTGTTGATGTTCACTTCCAGCAGGAACCTTCTAGTTTTACTTGACAGATGGCCCATATCCTTTGTATGTGGATCCTGGTGTTTTTGCAATATTTATTGATAAGGTAATTTATCTTCACTATTAGGGCATGCCCCCCCCCCCCGCCAACATTACTGGAACTCTTTTTACCACCCCTTAGTTCATCCAAATGTTAGTATTTAGTTAGTACATATATGATACCAATTCTATATCACTATTTGACATATCAGATTGCTAGGTTAGTGGTAATGCAATGCCCTCTCCCAAACAAAAGTTTATTTTCTACCTGTAAATTATTTAGTTTAGCCTCATTTTCCTCTGCATGATTGCTATGTCTCAGTCTGCTAGCAGTAGCAAATACTCTTTCCCTGAGTTTCCCTTAAACGTGTAGGACATCTGGTCTTTCTTTTTGCCACATTGCAATTGAACATTTTTAGATAAGGCACCTTGCACTGATAATGTGATTGAGCATTACAGAATATCATTAACATGCAGGTATGTAAATACTGGCTTTCAGCAGCATTCATTTGAGATGCAGATGATGCCAGTGCTTATCTTAGTATTCCATGAATACAGATGCTACAAACTATAAAAAAAAAACTAGCCAAGCTAGAATTTTTGCTATGTGGTACCTTAAACCTCCTGGGATAGAGGCCCATGGAATATATGCAAATGACACCCTTAAGGACGTTAAGTGTTTCAGCTGGATGGCTTCTGAATGCCCATGACTTTTTCTTTTTAACTCTTTGGGGATACATTCAGGCCAATAAAGCCAAACCTCACTAGCTGTGGACATCATACCGCTCAGCCCGGAGATATCAAAACATCTGGACAAAGGCCCATGAAAAGTAGGTATAACTGGCCAAAAATCTGGATACTAATTAACATAAAAGTTGCATGCATAATAATAATAATAATATAACTCCACCCACTCCAATAGCATTATGAGATACCATCATTAAATGATTGTGAAAATGTTCCACAATTTTAGCATTAACTCTGAAAATACACATTCCACACAGAAATGCCAGTTAAAGTCCTTTACAATATTTCCAAAAAAATCTTAATGGAAGCAGTATGCACTAAACATGTAAACACTCTGCATTCAACTTTCTGACCTACCATGCTTATAGCAAGTACACACTGACATTCTGTTAGACGCATGCCACTGCTGTGTTTTTTTATCAAAACAAGTCTTTCCAGAGATCACTCATTCCCTCAACCTGCTTAGCAAGCAAGGAAATTGAGCAGTCGAGGGGGAACACACGCTGTGACTTTGGGCTCAGTGAGCAGTAGCACATCAAGTTAGAAGTAATGTCTCTCTGTTAATGGCTATGGCACATAAGATGTGATGGGAAGTGGTTTGACATTGGAGTGTAGCCCTCTTACTTAATACATTATCTGATGCCATACATCAGGAAATGTTGAGAAAACTGCTTAACAGTGTTTTAACACAATTCAAAACATTACTACCCAACTCCAGTTAAACAGTGTTAAATGAAATTAACAATATTCCATGGAAGCATTTACACCTCACAGTCATCGTGTAATCACTAAACTGGACATGCACATTGAAGCATTCTTATGACCTTGTCAACACAGCATACATGAACTCTGACTATAATTAATAAATACAGCTGATGTCCATAACCATTAAGGTGTCTGCAAAATATCCCAACTAAAAAACAGACTAAAAAGGAAAAAAAGGTCACACAAACAAATCAGCTAGAGTTTTCACAGTGTGATACCTTAAACCTACTGTGACAGAGGCTCATGGGATATATGAAAATGTCCCCCTTGGGGACATCCAAGTTGAATAATAACCAGTCAACAATGCTGAATCCAATGAAGTAGCAGTTCCAAAGTTTAATAAAATAGCATAAAGATGTTAAAAACATCCAAGAAAAAGACAAGCTCTTTCACAGCTATCCAGGAATTTCTTCAGATCTAATTAAACAGGCATAGCTGCTTAAATACACACAGTTTCAGGTCTACCTCTTAAGGTCACATGACATAAGCAGTGGTCTTAAAGGAACAGTCATTTAAAGTCTTCCCTCTGTCACTTTGTAATTCTAAAATCCACTTAGTTTCAATACATTCTGTTTTCGTGCTGATATCACCACCTCCAATGCTAACATTAAAAAGCTGTAGCACAATAAACTTAAACTTATGAGTACTTCCAGTAACTAAAATATGTTTTGACAGTGCTTTCTTTTATCTTTCCTAGACACTTTGTAAATAAGTTCACGTACATGGTGTTTCAAAGCTCTGTTAGTTTTACCAACATAAAAACTTTTACAAACAGTGCAACTAGCTAAATAAACAAGATTACAGCTCTTACAATTTGCAAATAAATTGAATTTATAAATCTGCTTAGTCTCCAAATGCTCAAATCTATCAGTAGTTTCAATAAACTGACAGATATTACAGACTCTACAAAGGTGAGTTCTTGTTTTATTAGTAATCATTGGCTTCTTCTGTACACGTTTTTAGCACAGCATTTTTAATAGTTTTGTTAATATCAACACATGTAAGGGCATGGCAGTGTTTTTTTAATAATATCACAGACAGAGCTAATATCATTTGAGAAGGTAAAGCTCATTCTCAGAGTGCCTCTTTGTGACATCCTAGAACTCCTAGCCTCTGGGTCTTGAGCTGAGAGAAATATGGTTTGGCCTGGGCTTTCCTATTAGATAGAGCCCCTTGTCATGCTACATCTGTCTCGTGCTGTTGGTAGCCTGTATTACTAAAATCATTTGCCAGCTCATCAAAGCAGATATCATGCATTCATCATCTGCACTTAGCCTGGCATACTTAAGGAATTGTCCTTCCAAGACATTCCTGGGAATACATTGTGAGTGCATACTCTGCCTATGTAAAATACTACATTTTTACAATATTTTTTGTAAACTTGAGTGTCTAAACCATTCAGTTTCCTGACGATTTTAACATATAAAAACTCAATATTCTCAGCAGAGAATTTAGAGGCAGTTCATAGGAACTTGGTTGTCTTTTGTAGGTATTCAAAAAAATCATGCAGCATAGAAACAGAACTTGCCCATGAAAGAAATATATCATACACAAACCTGGCATACTATGGAATATACTGCTTAAAAAGGTTGCTCTCATTAAAGACATAGAGTGTTCATAGGTACATAGGTAGGTTCATAGGTAGGTACTAGGCTATCTGCCCGAGGGCATTTATAAGCCTAGCCAGAGTGTGTCAGCTTTTGCCGCCCCATTGATTAGTTAACTGAGCCTCTATCAAGAAGAGCCAATGAAGTGCTCCCAGGGGTGTATTTTCTGTTACCCATCCACTCATCAAGGTTTCTCTTGAAGAGTGTTAGTGAGGGGCTCTGCCTAATGTAGTTAGGAATTTTGTTCCAAAGCATGGGGAGTCTATGTGACAGGAATTTATCCCTCCAGCATGTTCTATTTATTGTTGTGGCGAGGTTTAGCTCACTAGAGCGAGTGGCTCACAGTGACTTGGATTTCTTTAGGTGGAGCATGTCCATCAATTCTGAGTTGGACATGGCTTTGTAAGTCAGGCAGAGATCACCTCTGAGCAAGCGATATGAGTACAGCTGGAGTTTTTCCAGTCAGGCTGCATAGGACATATGTTTGAGACCAGTAATCTTCTTGGTGAGGTACTTTTGTGGTCTTTCCAGCTGTTGGAAGTGTCTTGTGAGGTACATCCCAAACGGGGTATTGTACTCTATGATGGGTCTGATGAGTGACGAGTAGAGGGTCACTATAACCTCTTTATTTCTAGATGTGAACCCTTTGGTAATTAGATGGGCTACATAGAAGGATTTCCTAACTACTTTGGCAATATGATTGTCAAAGGAGAGATTACTATCTACCTGGGTCCCCAGATCTCTTATTACCTCTTCTGTATTAAGGGGGCTGCCACCTATGTGGTAATTCATGGGAGTTTTGTTTTTCTCAAACAGGATGACTATGCATTTTTTGGCATTTAGCTTGAGACCATGACTTTGACACCAGGTGTCCATCTCAGTAAGGCCCTTTTGGAGAATGTCTGTGTCAGCCAGTGAGTCAATTATGGCTCCCAGTTTGCAGTCATCAGCAAACTTGGTTAGCCATAGTCCTCCTGTGTTTGCCTGTACTTCTGAGAAGTATATGCTGAACAGTAGGGGTCCCAGGACCGAGCCTTGTGGGACACCACTTGTAACTGGTTTAGAGTTGGACCTGGAGCCCGCTATTCTTACCGTGTGAGTTCTGTCTGTAAGCCAGTTGGCAACCCATTTCATGATGTAGGGGTTTATGTTCAGGCTGGTGAGTTTTTCTATAATTCCCAAGTGGGGAATGGTGTCAAAAGCTTTGGAGAGGTCAAGGTAGGCTGTGTGAACTACCTTCCCCTCATCTATGGCCTTGGTGACTGTCTTGAAGAAGTCAACCAGGTTTAGTAGGCATTATCTGCCCTTAACAAAGCCAAACTGAGTTGGGTCAAGTGTTTGGAGGTTCTCAATGTCTTTGTTAATGAGTTCCATGATGATACGCTCCATAGTCTTGCAGACCAGGCTAGTCAGGCTTATGGGGCGATAGTTACCAGGGTCAGTTGTGGCCCCTCCTTTGTGGAGCGGAATAACCATTGCTGTGCACCATTCTATGGGCACATAGCCTGTGGAGAGGCTGAGGTTGAACAGTGTGTTTAGGTGGGGGGTAAGTTTGTTCTGTAGTTCGTGCAAGACATAGCCTGGGACGCCATCTTGACCCATTGATGCTGTGCGTTTGGCTTTTGAAAGGGCTATTTTCACCTGTGCGTCTGTGATTTCCGGGACACTACACTTTTCTGGAATTGTTGTGGGCCCTTTTGGGGGTGAGAGGGGGGTGAAGTTTGCATTGAATCTATCTGGCAGGATGTTGGCAATATCAGTGGGTTCAGTATATTTCGTGCTATTTTGCACTAGCTCAGAGCAAATCTGCGAGTTGCCACTTAGATTCTTGGCATAGCTAAAGAAGGCTTTGTGGTTATCTTTTGAATCCTTGGCTATTTTTATTTCGAAGTTAGCCTTGGAGGATTTTATGAGGGACCTTAGTTTCTTACTGATACTGATCAGGGATGTCTTTCCTTGTTGGGATTTGCTTTTTTTTCTGAACTAGTTTTCTCCTTCTATTGTATAGCTTGTTTATGGCAAGGGACCACCAGACTGGTTTCCTTCTCTTAGGGGAGTGAGTCTTGGTTTTGCTAGGGATGGCATGATCCATGCATCCTTGTAGGTCGTCATAGAGTGCATTTGTAAAGGATTCTGCATTTTGGGCAGCATTATCCTTTAGCGTGGGGGCTGTGAAACGTACCACCTCTGTCTTAAGTAAGGTGAAGTTTGCTTTAGAAAAGTTTTTTACTGTGGTTTCCTTAGTTGGGTGTGGTGGTGGGGTGTGAAGATCCAGAGTGATTAGTTTATGGTCTGATCTAACCAGTGATGGGTTGACCTCTGATGAGGAACACCTGTCACCCATGTTGGTGATGACCAGGTCGAATATGTTTTCACCTCTGGTAGGGGAGTTTATCAGCTGATCCAGGGCATTTGAGTTGATAAATTCCAGGAAGCGCTGGACCTGGGAGTTTGTACTTGAATAGTTTTTAATGGTAGGGTAATTGAAATCACCTAATATTAGGGTGTTCGGTAGGACCTTCATGTTTTCCAGTGTCACCAGAAAGGCGGAGTGGTGGTCCTGGATCATGGAGGGTGATCTGTAGCAGGCCACAATTTGCATTGCAGATTTGCCTGATGTTAGTTGCACATGGATGATCTTGGAGGTATCATGCTGCGCCACTAACCTGGAGGTGTAGGTATCCTTGATGAACATGGATACACCCCCTCCTTTTGTGTTTCGGTTCATGTTTTGTGGCCGAAATGTGTGGTATGAGTTGCAGCTCAGTAGTGCTGGGGTGCTCTGTGGAGCCTTGACCAGGTTTCAGTTACTGCACAGATGTCGACGTTCTCCATACTGAGGAGTGCTTCAAGTGCATGCATTTTGAGATTTAAACTCCTGGCATGTAGTAGCATAACCCTCATTTTTTTATTTGTGCTGTTTATGAAGGTGGGTTTGACTTTTGAGCCTTGCCTTAAAAAGGCACTATGGGGGCAGCAAGAGCCTTGGCCAGTATTTGAAAGCCTAGGGGTGACAGGTGCAAGCCATCTCTTGCAAAGCAACGAGGCCTGTTGAGCATGTCATCCCAGGCTGACAGATACTGGATCCCCTTTGAATGACACCAGAAGCTTAGCCAATTGTTGAAATTGATCATTTTTTTCTTTATACTGTGGTATCATTCTTGGTGAGGGCAGGAAGCTGCTCAGGGTCTGGGTCATACCCACATGGGCTACATGATCAGAGAGCTCTTCCATGTCACTTTTCATGTAGTCCAGGGAGGTATGTCTCGGGTCATTCACACCAACATGAAGAATGACAGAGTCCTATTTGTACTTGTTCTGGAGTGATCTGAGTGCTTGTGCTATATGGTGGATTCTGGCTCCTGACAGGCAGCTAGCAGTAACCTTCTCCTTGTCCAGCCTAGTGAGTGGGACATCAGTGTGCCTGACTATAGAGTCACCTATTAGTAGTGTGTTAGGTATGTTATTTTGCCTTAAGGGCTGTGACTGTGCGGCCCACTGATTTTGTGTTTTATGTGTTGTCTGGTTTGTGATGGGAGGTGCAGGTTTTTTTGGGTGTCTGCTTTGGAGGTCTGTGATGCTTTTGCATGTTTTTATTTAGAGCCTCCGAGTATGATTTTGTGTATTTATGTGTATTTTTTGCCAGTGCTGGTTTAGTATGTCTATGTGAGGCTGGATGTGTGGTGCAAGTGTTAACCTTTGCCTCATGACTGCTTGTTCCAGTCTTGGATGGAGAGAGTTTAGCCTCCTTTTTAACTATATAATTGCATCTCTTGCATATGTTAATGTTTTGTGGTAAAAGGAGAGGGTTGTCTGTGTACATGAGGCAGTTGTAACATTGCCTCAGGATACCCAGGTTCACCAGCTGGACTGGAGAGTATACCTGAAATTGCCCTTTGGTCATGTCTGAATAGTAGGGTGAGCTGCTTAGTCACTTGGTTGGTGAGGGGTGAATAATGAGCCTTGCCCTACTGGGCAATCAAGTGTCGGGGTATATTAGTGCTTGCTATTAGGTCTGAGCAAGTGCTGGACTGTAGGATGCTTTTTAAGTGCTTAGGTTGAGAGTTGGACTACTTTCAAGGGAAAAACTGAAGAGGAGACTTGGTGGAGCTGGGATAAGTTTAGACCTAGCTAACCGGCACTGCCCGGACATGCAAAACTGTGCAAACACGGTTTTTACAGCAGGGAAATGAAGGAGATAGAAATTAGACCAAAATGACCCACAAAGTACTAACTTCTGGGCTCGAACCACTCCTCCAGGGCCAGATGGCTGCTCAAAGCTCCATCTCTCACAGGTGAACAGAGAAACCTCCCTCTATCCAAGTAAGGTATGGGCAACTCAGAAAATTGTAACAGCCCTGAATTCAGCACTAGCCTGAAAACTGGATTATACTAGCTTAGAAAGGTGGGAAAAAGGAAAAAAAAATTTTTTTTGAAAAGATAAGGCAAAAACAGTAAACATACACTTAAAACAGCTTTAAATGACTACAAACAGTAAACATACACTTAAAACAGCTTTAGATGACTACAAGCAATCAGAAAAGGCTTTTAAACAAATTACCCAATTGACCAGTACAAAAATCTCAAAACTGAGCCCTGTTCCTGTAGTCTTCAATCAGACAAGTTCTAACTGCACATTCCTGCCACTGTGGTGCAGGGGAACTTTCTCCAAAAACGAAGGCCTGGATTAGTGCTCAAGTTATACAAACAAAGCTAGATTCAGCAGGCCTGGATCTAGTCTATGCTACAGCAAACAAGATGCACCAATTTCAGTAGGAAACAGTTCAAATATGCAGGCACTATAAGCCTTTAACCAGAAATTCCCAGCTCAGAAGGGCAGAGTCCAGCCTCTACTCCCTCAAGAGTGCAGACCACGAACCTTCTTAATGTAAAATAACTGGCCTGAAGCCCAAGTGCTTAACCCAGAACTAATACACTTTTAGAATAACAGACACTGAGCTCTTAATCAGCAGTTCCCAACTTAGAAGGATGTAAGCTGCCTGTCCTGCCACAACAGTGCAGACTACAGACCTTCTTAAGGTAAAACAACTGGTCTGAAGCCCAAGTGCTTAAACCAAAAGGCTTAGAATGATAGCTACACTTTAATCAAGTTACTAACAGGCAGTAATAATTATAATTGAATACTTTTAAGAAGGCCTGGATTAGAGCTCAAGTTATGCAAACAAAGCTAGATTCAGCAGGCCTGGATCTAGTCTATGCTACAGCAAACAAGGCGCACCAATTTCAGTAAGAAACAGTTCAAATATGCAGGCACTATAAGCCTTTAACCAGAAATTCCCAGCTCAGAAGGGCAGAGTCCAGTCTCTCCTCCCACAAGAGTGCAGACCATGAACCTTCTTAATGTAAAATAACTGGCCTGAAGACAAAGTGCTTAAACTAAAAGGCTTAGAATGATAACTACACTTTAATCAGGTTACTACCAAGCAGTGATAAATACAATTGAATACTTTTAAGAAGGCCTGGATTAGTGCTCAAGTTATGCAAACAAAGCTAGATTCAGTAGGCCTGGATCTAGTCTATGCTACAGCAAACAAGGTGCACCAATTTCAGTAAGAAACAGTTCAAATATGCAGGCACTATAAGCCTTTAACCAGAAATTCCCCAGAGTTCAGCCTCTCCTCCCACAAGAGTGCAGACCATGAACTTTCTTAATGTAAAATAACTGGCCTGAAGCCCAAGTGCTTAAACTAGAACTAATACACTTTTAGAATAACGGACACTGAGCCTTCAATCAGCAGTTCCCAACTTAGAAGGATGTAAGCTACCTGTCCTGCCACAACAGTGCAGACCACAGACCTTCTTAATGTAAAACAACTGGTCTGAAGCCCAAGTGCTTAAACTAAAAGGCTTAGAATAATAGCTACACCAAGCAGTAATAAATACAATTGAGTAATTTTAAGATGACACAAAAGCAAAATAAAGTAGGAAGAAACACAAATACAGTAAAAGCAGATGAAAAAAGTGCAAATTTTTTTTTTTGAGTGAGCAAATGAGATGGGCCCAGGAGGAGTATCCAAATGCAAATTTACAAGAGGGGCGGGCAGTTTCAAAGCCACTAAGATTAACACCAAAAGAAAAGCAGGGAGGGAGGGTGGAGAACTAACTGAAAAAAACAGAGCCATAACTTCCAGCTAGATAGTATTCAATGCAACACAAATAAATCAATTTAAATGCTGTATTATTTGATAAAAGTGCAGATAAAGATTTACTTAAATTCACTTATATGTCCAGTTGATTTGATTTCATGTAGGTCTTAGCAGGCCAAAGCTCAGAGTTTAAGCTGAAAATAATTCATAATGTATCACTTATATAAGGCAGGAACTGAATAACAATGAAGTAAACTACCCCCACTTATCACTGGCTATTCAAGAATTCTAACAAGCACTAACTGAAAAATCAGAGCCACAACTTCCAGCTAGATAGTATTCAATGCAACACAAATAAATCAATTTAAATGCTGTATTATTTGATAAAAGTGCAGATAAAGATTTACTTAAATTCACTTATACGTCCAGTTGATTTGATTTCATGTAGGTCTTAGCAGGCCAAAGCTCAGAGTTTAATCAGAAAATAATTCAAAATGTACCACGTATATAAGGCAGGAACTGAATAACAATGAAGTAAACTACCTCCACTTATCACTGGTTATTCAAGAATTCTAACAAGCACTAATTGAAAAAACAGAGCTACAACTTCCAGCTAGATAGTGTTCAGTGCAACACAAATAAATCAATTTAAATGCTGTATTATTTGATAAAAGTGCAGATAAAGATTTACTTAAATTCACTTATACATCCAGTTGATTTGATTTAATGTAGGTCTTAGCAGGCCAAAGCTCAGCGTTTTAAGCTAGCACTAGACTTGCATAGCTATTGGCACAAGGTGTGCCCATTGCTACGCCCACCCTCTGCTTGTGTAGCTGATCATTAAGCCGTGTTGATTGGTTATTCTTCTACTTGGATTGTTTGACTTGTTTTTAACTAGTCTTCATCTGCCGGCCTTGGTTTCCTTTTCCACTTAAGGACATCAAGTGTTTCAGCTGTATGGCTTCTGAATGTTAAAACGCGCATGTACACAGCTAGTGTGGTTTGACTTTATTGGCTCAAATGCACCAAAAAAGACTTAAAAAAAAAAGTAGAAAATTCATGGACAGTGAAAACTGTAGCTTGGCTAAGTCTCTTTTATAGTTTTAATGAGTACAGGCAGTTCTTTTGAAAACAGAACTCCCACATGCTTTATGCATGAGGCAGGGACTAACATGCATTTTGGGCAGCAGCCCTAATGACCTGCAGCAGCAAAATCAGAGTTAAGTAAATAGAAACTTTGATCAAGGAGCCATGTTACATGAATTACTCTAGAGAAAAGCAAATCCTTCAAACAGCACACATTATGGGATAAATGACAAATCAAGAAGAAGCAATGCAGTTTTTATACTGCAGATTCACCTCTGACAGTATTTAAGGACTGTGTATTAAATGTGTTTATTCCTGAAAATGAACTACTCACTGCAGTATCTAACAGAAAAACACTCAGCCTGCTTAAATGCTTTAATATAGTATAACATGCTACATTCCTGATTGCTTATCTCAACAGCTTTTGAGACTTTGATAGAGATGAACCTTGGGATAAAAGAGCAACATGACTGAAGACAGATGTCAGTGGACATGGGTTAGTCATCTGATTAAACTGTTTTATTATTTTTTTTTTATTGATGGGTTTTGCCCTAGTTTAAGAGAGACTGCTGTTGCCACAGTCATGTATAAGCACAGAATCATTCATGTGTCATTATATATGCTGTGATCCACTTGTCCTGAACTCAGACAAGACAACATCTATCCTGCAAAAAAAGTTTCAAAAACGTGTTACTTTGCTGTAACAGCATTTCTGTGCTAGCAAGTTACCCGTGAATACTAAGAAAATGTTTTGGTGGCTTTTGGTACTGTATAGAAGCTGAATTAAGATGCTCTAGTCTGGGATTACAATGCCTACCTCTTTAGGTGTATAACTAGATGAGATTCCCTCCCTTAATTATCAAATGAGTGTCAATGAATTCTATGGCAAATTAAAATGTGAAACTAATCCACTGATGCCTCTATCCAGAAAAGCAGTATGCATTACCTTTTAAAAGCACTTAGCTATCAGCAGCAAAGATGCCTCACACTATGGTAAATCTGATTTGCAGATTCATTACATTTTGGACTACTGGAAGCATCCACACCAGACCCATCAAAGTACTAAGTTGCTAGAAGTTACTGCCAAAGATACCTTACTTCTATCCACTTTTTTTTCCCCATAGAGTAAAACTGTATATTTAATAACTACTCTGTTTTAATCCAGGAAGACATGAACTTATGCTGATGAAGTTTTCCTTCAGACGTGCTGTTGGCCAAGCATATTCTCCAAAGTCTCTCCACTATCTGGGATCAGTTCCTCTGGCTGTGTATAGAAAGCTTATCTAATATTTAATAATGTGAACATTTCAAAGATAATGTGCTGTTGTTCATAGGCTCATAGGACAGTACTAGGCAATATGCCCTTGCAGGCAATTTTTGTAACCCATTTGTTACCTAAAAGTTACTTATTCTACCCTGTTTGGTGTTAAGTATAACCTTACCTAATCCCAGATCTATGTCTACATATTACCTGGTAAAAAGTTTGAGATCCCACCACATATATAGGATGAGGCCCATGCATGGG
Source organism: Protopterus annectens (assembly GCF_019279795.1). Classification (NCBI taxonomy): domain Eukaryota; kingdom Metazoa; phylum Chordata; order Ceratodontiformes; family Protopteridae; genus Protopterus; species Protopterus annectens. The sequence continues at coordinate 601,896,831 of NC_056747.1, forward strand.
ATAAAACATTTAGGAACTTCCTCTGTCTGTTAGTAACACAGAGGGCAGTCCAGGGGGTAGATTTCATATTTTCCATCTACTGATCCAAGTTATGCCTGAACACAGACAGGGATGATCTTAATTTTACATGGATTGGATGCCTGTTGCAGAGCAGTGGTATCCTCTGTGAGATGTACCTGTTCCCATGCTAAACAGGGTATCATACACAATTATTAGTCTATTGAGGGCTGAGTAGAGGGGTACAATCATATTCCCCAGACTTAGAAGCAGTCCCCTTGTTTATACATTGTGCAGTATAGAAAAACGTCCTTATCGCAGTAGACAAATGTTGATGAAAAGTGAGGTCACTCTCCACATAGACTTCCAGATGTCAAAGAAGTAGACCTACTTTTAGGGGTGTATTGTCATTGGAATATTTCCCCAGTGGAACCAGGTTGACTTTCCAATGGATAGAATAATATGCTTTTTGGCATTAAAGTTCAGTTCATAATTCTGGCACCAATTATTTCTTTGGGACAATCCTTCCTGCAGGATGTTTGAGTCTTTTTGGGGAATTAATAACTATACCTAGCTCACAGTCTTCTGCAAACTTAGATAGCCAACACCCATTGGCATTAGCCTGTACTTCTAAGAAGTACTGACAAAACAAGAGGGGTCTGAGCACCAAACCCTGGGGGATACCACTGGTCACTGATCTTTTTGTGGCAGTAGCCTTCCTTATTTTAATCTCCTGTGTCCTATCTGTGATTGATTTGGCAATCCAGTGGGTAATGTATGGGGTTTATTTGTAAGTTTAAATGATTTTTCTATTATGCCTGAGTGTGGGGTTGTTAAGGTTCAGCAGTCCATTTTCACATCGGCTTTTACACTGTAGATTAACTCATTTAATTCTGGAGTACATTTTATTTATTGCAGTCTTTTCAAACTCCTCCATTAAACTATAATACATATATCTAGTTATTTGTGTGTTTTTAAGTCAGCTACAGCATTTCATAATATGTCATCCTTTTTTTTTGTTTAGTTACTTATGCATAAACATTTCATATGTCATTAACATTTTGATAGACAGTTTTTTTGCGCATATTGTTAATTTATTTTACAGTCAATTTAATTCAATGCAATCCAGGTTTATATGCATTTTTTAGATAGATTGGACTGAATATATATTGTATTGTGTGTTCCTATGTACTGTAGAGTCTATATTATTTTGTAGAAAGCTTAATTGAGTGAATTGCCAATCATCAAACTCAAATCAGTAAAAGTTCAATTAAGCAAATGACCGTTCCAGCCAAACATTTCCTAGGGAAAATTCTAATAGGCTAGCTACTGAATGGAACAAATACAACAAAATTTAACACCCTGCAAAGTGGGAGGCTTCACCCTTACACCCCCCAATGTGGGAGCTTCACCTCTACAACCCCCTAACTATATATACCAACTCTGAGATCACACTACAGTGGAGAAAAGGTCAAATCCCTGATAATGGCCAACCAAGTCCTTATTCTAGGAAATTTTTCGCTGAAATGATAATTCGCTTAATTGAGCTTTCACTGAATAGGGTTCGATGATTAGCAATTCGCTCAATTAAGTACTCAGCCAACTGATATAGACCCATACTGTAAATACCTTTTGACCTGGGTCAAGGCTGAAAAGGTACTCCTGACAAATTCACTCACCTGGCTAATAAACAAATAAAGAAATAATAAACTCCAGCTCTCATTTTATGCATCTGGTGCTGGACACATTTTAGTTCCTTCACCAGTACTAAATGTCTATAGAGGTAGGTTTTATCATTGGCTTTATTATTTCATGCCAGTTTCTCTCGTTCTTATTGCATACCTCCTTTTGTTTTATGTTACTAATCTTGATGTATGGGAAAACGTGTTGATTTTCTAACAACTGACATAATTCTCTTTCCTAGTTCTGACATCTGTCATGTCATTTTAAAAAAAAAAAAAATGTTGGTCTCCTTGGACCTCATATTTACTGGCCTGGCCCCATGGTGGTTCCTACTTCCCTGGATTTTTTCCTGTATTGATGGGTCAGTCATGGATCCTAAGTGTGTCCCGGAGGCTCAGCTGATCTATGTTTCCATCCAGTTTTTTTTTTGTTTTATTCCCTACCCACTCCCTTTCCCTACCCCTTACACTTATTGATAGCATCTGAGAGCAACCCCCCTCTTTGGACAACACCTACAAAGAGTGCCCACCTACCCAGGACAGGTGCGCCAATCCCTGCCACTCTGTCAGTCACCTGAGCCACTAATTGAACCTGGATTGGCTGGAATGTAGTCAGAGCTTTAATCCACTACACCACCAGAGTAGTTGTATTTGCCTTGACCTTGAGGAAAATGAAAGTTTCATAACTTTATTAATAACTAAATCTAGGGACTGTAATCTATTAGCAACTTACCATCATTAAAAAAAGAAAAAAATAATAGTATATCCTAGTATAGCTATATAGAACTTTCTTTAAAAGAGAAATATTTTTATATTAGAAAGTCTTTTTTTAATTTCTTGTTTTTTAACTTTAAAGAAAAAAATGTTATAATTCCATGGAAATATTTGTTCATTTTAATAATTATTTAATAAAATTCTTTGAAAAAAAAAAAGAGAAATATTTTTTCTTTTAAGAAGAGAACTTGATAGGTGGATGTTAGATAGCTGGAAATCTCTCTGTGAAGATATCAAGTCTTCTTTCACAGAAATCTGCACATTCAAGTCAGTGTCTATCATGTGACATTGTATTTCTGGATATATTTCACTTTATCGTGAATTAAATATAGAGGTTATTTTACATTTCCTACATATTAAATTTCAAAAAAACTGAAATACTCCTGCATTATTTGGAAATACACTATGGGGTCTGAATAGAGAGATGATTAAAATCAGCAAAAGGGGAGAGGTATTGCTGGAATAGAATTCATCCTCAAGTCTTAGTGAGTACCTTCATGAGGTGGACCCTGTTTTTCACAAAATCTGAAACTGATATATAGACTGTACTTTATATATATTATGGACAGAAGTAGGTTCAAAAATAAAGAAGATAGCTGGGTACACAATACCCAGGATAAAAAGTGCCCAACCTCGTACACGCACTGGTACCAGGACTGGAAAAAAATCACAGTGTAGAATCCTCAAGACATGGAAATATTCCTGTAATGGGGCTAGCCCATGCCCAGGGGGAGGAATGCCCCCCATTGTAGAAGAAAGTAGCAGTCCACAAAAATTACAAAAACTGATAGGCCAAAAAGCAGCCATACAGACAATAGAGTGGACTATTCAGGATAAGAAAGAAATTATGTATTATTACTGTTATGCAAGAAGCCCTGGATTTCCAGACAAAAAATATACAAAATGATTAAGAGAAAAATTAGAGGAAAGAAAAAATACTTCCACAAAAAAAACTGTCAGAAACTTCAAATAAAAATTTGTGTTCATTAATACAACATATCCATGAAAAAACACTATATAGACCAAGAAACCTTCTGCCGTTTGGAAAAAGAAGTGACTGATGAAGTGCAAAAATTTAAAGAACAAAATTTTGAGATGTTTGAAGGGTATAAAAAAGAAATATGGACATGGGAAAAAAGAGAGATCTCATATGGTGCAATGTTTATACAAAGGAGGAAGCCAAATCAGTCAATGCAAAAAAGGCAGCCCCAAAAATATTCAAAGAGAAATACAGGCAAAAGCATGCAGATATGGAAAATTTCACAATAAAAAATATAGGATCACAAAGAGGGAATGTAGAACAGAAGATTAGTCAAGTAGAAGTTAAAAAATAGAAACTGACGTTATGGCATATTTGTGAAGTGAAGGATTCAGTGTAGAAAGTCTAACAGGTTTTATCACAGCATGATGGAACAACGAGTCCCCAAAATAAAGAGAAACAAGATGATTAGGAGACACCTGAAGAAGAAATATAAACATCAGAAAGAAAAAGAGATTTAATATGGTGCAACATTTATGCAAAGGAGAAAGAAAAATGAATCAATGCAAAAAGAGCAGCACCAAAATATTTGAAGAGAAATACAGGTAAAGACATCCGGATATGGAAAATTTTACAGTACAAAAAATAAGAAAACCAAGGGGAAAATTAGAAAAGAGGATTAGTAATAGAGAAGTTAAATAAAAACTGAGGTTATGGATTACCTGCAAAGTGAAGGATTTAGTATAGAAAATTTAACTCAGATAACAACACAACAGGATAGAGCAATGGACACTCACATTAAGGAGAAACCACTGATGTGGGAAGCATCTAATCAGTTGACATATGAAGATACTTTGTGACCTGCCACAGGAAACTAGTACAAACATTGAGTTGGAACTATACAGCAAGGCAAAGTACAGTAAACTGTGGCAACTCTGCTACAGTCAATGTCATGGAATGATAGGCCAGTGAGTTTCCATATGAAAGAGCAACGGATGGCACAGGGTAAAACTGAAGAGAATGTGGCACAGGAAGATGCTCTGGAACTTTCTGTAGATGCCCGCAATAAGTGGAGAACAAAGAATGTGCCTTCAGTTTAGAAGAAAATGATCTAAGAGAAGAGTTGCTTGATTTAATAGAGATGGATAGACATATTAAGATCAATGAATAAAATAGACTGCAAAAGGTCAATAAAACCTCCAAAAGTTAGAAATTTGATAAAATAAATGAACACAGTAATTAGGACTGTCCATAGAGATTCATGCAATATTTCAGAAGTAAATAGGATAGATTACTATGCAGCCAAATAAATAACAGATAAAGTTCTACCACAACAACACAGGGTAACAAGGGAAAGGACAGGGAGAAATCGAAACCGTCATGGAAGTATCGAATATAGAAAACTATAAAGCAATTAAGACAAGAGGTGTCACTGTCAGAAGAGTATGAAAGAAGAAACAGATCAACAAAAATACTTAGAAAGATAGACGTGATAAATGCAATGCACAGTATTATAACAAATCAGGAATCATCATGTACTATTGCAAATAATAAAATAAAAATATCAGCACAGGCAGAAAAACTTAAAAGATACATAGTTAAATATAAAGGAAAAGTACAAAATAAGAATTTATTGATGACCCAAAAAGTTTTATAGAGAATTGGGAAACGAGGGAAAAAGAATTGAAAGACCGCCAAAAAAAGAAATAGCTACATTTTGGAGAAATATCTACGAAAATCCTGTGCAACATAACAAAAATGCCAAATGGATAGAAAAAGTAAAATAAAGAATATAAAGTTCAAATGTACATGATATAAAATGTGAGGAAGTAATGGCCAAAGAGATTGAAACAAAGTAAAGAAAAGCCTCTAACTGGAAAACCTCAGGTCCAAATGCAGTACTTAACTTCTAGCTAAAAGTATTAACATTTTTGCACAAAGATCTAGCCATGAGTTAAAACTATTTATATGCGCATCCTGAACAGACACCAGGCTGTTCCGAAGACATATAAACTATACACAGGAAATGATGCTGACAGAGTTTATAGTCATTTAGAAGAAAACTCAATTATAGCAATAGAAAAAAAAGGTAATAAAAGAGAATCATATGGAACAAAGGATAATGTTAAAAAAAGTCATAGAGGAGAACTGTAAAAAGGGGAAGAATCTAGGTATGGCATGGATAGACTACAAAAAGTATTTGATAGTATCCCACATTCATGGATAAAAGAGTGCTTAAAAATGTATAAGATACACTCTACTCTGATAAATTACATCACAGCGACCATGAAACAGTGGCAAACTAATTTGCAGTTAAGCCATGATAAAGGACAAATTATTTTTCCAGGGATAAAAATTTAAAGGTGGATATTCCAGGGTGACTCTGTCACTGCTGCTCTTTTGTCTTGCCCTTAACCCATTAAGCTGTCTACTTAACAGATTAGGTCATGGCTACAATTTGGCTTCCAGAAAGCAATAAAGTATAAAGACTTCTCATCTTCTCTTTGTAGATGATTTAAAACTGTATAGCTCATCAGATGAGGAACTGAAAGCAATGTTTTCAGATGATATAAGAATGTCATTTGGTCTTAATAAATGGGCAAAAGCAACCTTTAAGGCAGGAAAGCTGCAGCACCAAGGAAACATCAGTTTGGGACAAGAATGTGATATAAAAGAACTTGAGCAAGAGGGAGTATATAAAAATTTGAGAATTGATAAAGGATCAAAAATAAAACATGAACAAATGTGAATAAAACTTGATAAGGAATATTTTAGAAGACGTAAATTAAACCTGAGAACAGTGTTGGCATCTGGGAATAGAATCCAAGCTATAAACTGATTTACAAATGAATACAAACCAATAAAAAGTGCTGAGTACACACCTATACAGTGTTAATGATTCAGACTGTGTAGCAAAAATCCATGCTACTCACAGGGTAACTTAAGTATCCTAACCTGTATTCCCAACTTGCTATACTCCTATTGTGTAAACCAATTTATCCTCAATATTGCAATCTATCACTGTACTTAGATCTCACCATGCACATTATGTTATCAACTGCAGCATATGCATTATATGGACTGATCATATTGACCTAATTGCATTGAATGTATTATGTACTGATCATGAGGTCGCAGTGGTGCAGCGGTTAGCATTGTCACCTCACAGCAAGAGGTTCTCCCATTCAATTCTTGGCTGGAGCACCTTCTGTGTGGAGTCTGCATGTCCTCCCTGTGGTTGAGTGACGTTAAAGACATGCAGGTAGGTGTGTGCGTGAATGGGCATGCCTTCTTTGAAGGTTGGGCATTGGGCTGGCAACTCTGCACCATAAAAATCCACTGCCAATCATTAGCGGATGGGAGTTCTGCTGTGGCGACCCCTAACCGGGAAAAGCCGAAAGACTTTTTATGTACTGATCATGCTGACCTATTCTACTGTATGTATTATGTTGTATACTATATGTATTGTGTATCTTAGTGTGGAGCTTTTCTCCCTGGGTCTCCACTGAAAATGGGCTCACTATGGCCCAGTAGACTATCCTGGCAAATAAATAAATAAATAAATAAATAATCACTAGACTGCATTTGAAAAGGTTAGCAAGCAATGTCTTTTGGCTTTTCCCGGTTAGGGGTCGATACAGTGAATCATCGGTCCGTAGATTGATTGGCAGTGGTGTTTTTACTGAGTTGAGTTGCCAGCCTGGTGCCCAACCTTTACAGAAGGCACACACATACATACATGCACCTACATGCATGTCTATAAAACTCACTTGACCGCAGGGAGGACATGCAGACTTCGCACAGAAGGCAATCCAGTGAAGAATCGAACTGCAGAACCTCTTGCTGTGAGGCGACAACACTAACCACTGCACTACCATGGCCACAGGATTTAAAAAGAGTAGCATAGCTCCAAAGATAGACAAGGGTGTCATCCTAAATGATGGTATGCTCTACATGATGATATTCACTAACCATGTATTACTGCACAAATGCAGCCATGTGCTGCTCTAACAAGAGTAATGCAACCACAGGACCCACTTGACAAAAGAAATGAATAGACTAGAGGTGCTTAATGATCCATTTTCAGTCATGCATGGTAAAACAACATATAGACTCATACTCCAGTATGCATTAAATGTTTGAGTATACAGAAAAGTCACTGTACTCTATGCTAAACTTTGAAACTGCCACAATTACATGAAGCATATGCTTTTATTTACATGTTAATCCGTTTAGGTGTAAAGAAAGTGACATGTGATCTCTGATAGACACCACAAGGTTATGAACACAAACACTTTAGGGACATGATCACCTGTAACACACGTACCCTCACAGACATGTTGATGTTATGTGACTACATATAATTCTGATGAAATTATAAGGACTTATGTGCAGCCATTTATTACCAGGTTTCCTGAAATGTGAACCTTTTCACTGAAACCTAAATATATATATCCCTTTGGCTAGAGCAGTTCAATATGAATGCAATCGTACTACTAAAGTTGCACTTATTGGACAAACAGCTTTCAAACATGGATGTAATCTAAGACCAGTGTGATGTATGAAATTCTGAAAATTAAATATGATTTTTTTTTAATTCATGAAGGCCACATTCCAAGCTCTGAACAACTATGCACATTTCCTTCTTCGCTGTTATGTCTAGAGTTTAAATAACATGCAGGCTCTCTGTAGACAACCACTACTGATGCCTGCCTTTCACCTGGGCCTGCTGCAAGAACCATTGGAAAAGGCTCTGTTGAATTCCAGGAAGTGCAAATTGCAGCTACTGTATGTAGACACCACAAATAATTATGGTATTGCCTGTTGTGAAGAAAAGGGGCCCATGTTCCACACATGTTGTCAGAGTCATCTGGAAAGGAGAACAGGGAAATGTATAAGCAGTGGAGGAACAAGCCCAATTTACTGCAGAGGTCGTGACCCCTATAAAACAGTCCTTTGGTCAAAAACACTCTGTGTTAGAATACTGACACCTGCCTGTACATTAATGAAACTACCTACAAACAGCAATCTACTACCCTGTTGCCATAGAGAGAAAATGGGCTTCTCTGGCTACCACCCTAGACAGATAATCTAACATTCTGCAACAGATGGGATAACTCCCTTGCCAAATACAACGTGTGCCTGCTGCCTGAGTTGCCTTATGTTTTCAAAGGGGATACAGACTGGCTGCTCCACAGTGGTTAATACCTCTAACCACTATGTGACCTGGACTTCTTCTCAGGTCTCCAGCTGCTGTAAATGCTGCATACATTGTTCACAATGAGAAAGACACAATTAGGTAAACACTCATTGCTGAACAATCCATCCTGCAGGAATAACAATGCACTATTCATATGTACAATGTGTGTCACAATATAAACTACATTACATGTCCACAATTTGTAGATATGTCATGTGTGATCATATCTATTTGACTGGAGACTGAACTCTCCAAATGGAAGGAGTATCCTGAGTAAATGTAAATATGTGTGTATAGCTATGGACATTATATGATGATAATTCATGGCACTCAAGAAATTATTGTTATTCCATAAATTAAATTAAAATGATTTTAATGTGAGAGGCTTGGGAGAATGCAATATGTAGCATGAAAGATAGCACAGACAGCATTAGGTACATCTATTAGTATCTTGGTACACTTGATATACAGGGAGAAAAAAAATAACACAAATGCAGCAAAATAGTTTGCTATTGAGATGATCTAATCGTTTATTGCAGTGGTGGTGCTGCGGTAGCATTGTCACATCACAGCAAGATGTTGTGCCATTTGATTCTCATCTAGAGCGTCTTCTGTGTGGAGACATGCGTGAATGGGTGTACCTTCGTTGAAGGTTGTGTGCCAGGGCTGGCAAACTCGGCACGTAAAAAATCTGCTGCCAATCATTAGCGGACTGGAGTTCCGCTGTGGTGACCCCTATCTGGGAAAAGCCAAAAGACACAAACATTGAGATGATCTAATCAGACATTACATGCAAGTATAAGATGGGTTAAGGTTGGTAACATAGTATGCATATCATATCCGGTGGAAAACTGCAATGACATGATGCAAAAACTCTTATACTTAAATTATGTGAAATGCAAAGTTCATCTGTAAAATCATTACATGTTGGTGTTACTTGTTTTGTTGCTTATCAACCATAACTCTGTGCACATTGCATAAGTACATGCTAGAGACACAAATGATAGTAACAAGCTCAGAAGAATAATATGAAATATGCCTTTCATGCATGGAGACATTGCCATAGAGGTCATAAGAACTAAGACTCTCACACAAAGACACACATAAACAACGTGTGCGAACATCTGTTTAAGAAAGACTGTACTTGCACTGTGGGAGCACAGGAATACAAGGATGGGTTTGGTCCTTCTTACTCAGAAAGTAGTAAAATAATAATAATAATAATAATAATAATAATTGAATTATCTTTTGGTTAGTTTGCCTGCTACAAATGGTGTGTTCTTGGGTTTTACATAGGGCATGCATCCCTCACACCCCTATGTGTAAGGCATCACCCCCCACACAGCCTCCATACATATATAAGAATCTACCATGGCTGCACTACATTTGTGAAGTGGACTTAATTTGATGAAACTGTATTTTTGACAAGTTTTCTCTCAGTAAAACAGACCATTCCTGTAATGACACAGTCATGAATATAGTCAACACGTAAGTATCACAAGCCACTCAGAAGGTGTTGGTTGATTGCATGGAAAGTACTGGATCTATGTTTAACAATGGCACTTCATAATCTGAAGATATATTTTGACTCTTATCAATGTAGCAGACTGAGAAAAAATGTACTGTCTGTGGGTCTGTTTGTATATGTTAACCTGTGAACTTCAAAGAGTATTCCTTTTTCAAAATGTTAATTGCCCTGACAGACACATGTGTCTAATGATAAAATACTGTACTTTAATGTCACAGAATAGCTTGTAATTTTGGCCACTTGAATAATATTTCTAATATGCTGTATATACATGCATTGGCCGTTTACACTGTTGCCCCATGATAGTGGTGCTTATGGCACTGTTTTTTCCTGGGACCAGTGCTTTGGGTACATGCAGTGCATTTTTCACACTACTTTGTAAACATTTAGCACAATGGCCATTGACAAAGATTCTACTGTAAATAAATATCCTGCAATTCTCTACTGTTGTCCCATGTCAGTAGTGTTCATGACAGTATTTGTCCTCAGGGACTGTGCTATAGATACATACAATGAGTGCTATATACTTCTGGACCCACAGCACAGAAGTCATTATGCTGAATGTTCACAAAGATTGCACTATAAAAAACATATATTGCACTTTGTCTACTGTTTCCACGTGACAGTAATGGTCATGCCACTGTTTATGACTGGGGACTGTTTATGACTGGGGACTGTGCTACAGATAAATAAAATGAATGCTGTATACTGCTGTACCCATAGCATAGAGGTCATGATGTGAAAAGTTCACAAGCACTGCACTATAAAACACATACATTACACTTTGCCTGCTGTTTCCACATGACAGTAATGGTCATGGCACCACTTATGACTGGGGACTGTGCTACAGATACATAAAATGAATGCTGTATACTGCTGTACCCAAAGCATAGAGGTCATCGTGGAATGTTCACAAGCACTGCGCTATAAAACACATACATTGCACTCTGTCTGCTGTTTCCACGGAAGTAATGGTCATGGCATTGTTTATGACTGGGGACTGTGCTACAGATACATAAAATGAATGCTGTATACTGCTGTACCCACAGCATAGAGGTCATCATGTGGAATGTTCACAAGCACTGCACTATAAAACACATACATTGCACTTTGTCTACTGTTTCCACATGACAGTAATGATCATAGCACTGTTTATGTCTGGGGACTGTGCTACAGATACATAAAATGAATGCTGTATACTGCTGTACCCACAGCGTAGAGGTCATCATGTGGAATGTTCACAAGCACTGCACTATAAAACACATATATTGCACTTTGTCTACTGTTTCCACATGACAATAAGCATCATGCACTGCTTATTACTGTGGAGTGTGCTATAGATGCATACAATGAATGTTATACACTGCTGTACCCACAGCATAGAACTCATTATACTGAATGTTCACAATCACTGCACTGTAAATGCCTATGATGAACTTCACACAGAGTTGCCTCCAGGACACAATGGCATGCTTGTTTGCAAGGACTGTAATATAAACCCACCATGCATTGTATACAAAGGTATTACCAGGACACGGCAGACAAGACTCTGACTGTTCACAGGGAATATATTATGGTTATATATGGCACACCCTGCTTGCTGTTAAACGTCCTACATTTTTCACGATGGGGGTGGTACAGAGAGTGAGCACTGCATATATTTTTAAGTATCATGGGTTATTTATTGTGTTAAATCGATCCAGACATACTGGCTGACAACAAGACACTAAGCTGACACTGATGCCCATTCCTGGTTATTGCAGTGTCAGCTGTCAGGTGTCAAACTATTTTAGCCCACATATCCAGTCAGCCTGTGCTCTCTGCAACTGGCTATTGCATCATATCAGACTGCAGGACATCTGTTATGCTCACTGTACTGTTGGGCTTTCCCCTTTGTCAGCTATTGCCAAAACTGTTATAATTCAAGATGATGCATTTAGTACTTTCACTTACGATGTAAGCTGGGTGCATAAGGTCACATGTGTTTACAGCATCTTTGGTTGCTTGCACTGTGAATGTGTTTAATAATGGTAATGACCTTGTGTGGTACTGCTATAATAGCACAGCTGTGTTGTTATCACTACATGTTATACGAATAGCCCCGGGTGGGCAGAACAAAAATATTTATATGCTGCCCCTCTACATAAGGGACATGGGTGGATCTCCCCAGAAAGCTTGGTGCAGAAAGCCATTATTCATCTCCTGTGGTTGCATATCACCTGGATGTCTGTGGCGTGATATGCATGTCTGTCATCCTATGCATAAGCATAAATTGCTAAAGATATGGATCAAACATGCATGCCATCTAAGGTGCCATTGAAGTCTGGGAGTTTGGAGATCCCATGGAGGTCCTACATTAATAGGGTTCACCAGGGTGTGCAGAATCCTATATATGTTTCTGCACTGGATATCAGTCACTAGAGAAACTGGTGGTAGATAATTTGGCCAATAGTTGGCAGAAGGCATCTGAAAGGTAGCAGTGGTCAGGATGATAACAGATTTGATGACTCTCTTTGAGGGCAATAGATGCTGTGTGTCACCTTACACCTCTCATCACAGTTTGTCTTGTTCTTCAGACATCTGGCCATAAGACCAAAGCTGTTCCTACTGGTAATGCCAGTGAAGGAGCAATAATGAAGGCTCACCCAGAAGCACTTATATCTGCATCTTTGGCATGTGGTTGGTGCTGCTGTCGATACTTGGCCAGTCACAGAGTGTTCATGATAACTAATGAATTACAGTCCACAAGTGTAGCTAGTGTTTGCTTGACTCTGTTCTGTATTTGCTTTCAGAACTTCAGGCTGCATTGTCCTGGCATGCATCACTCCTTTTTCATAAGCGGAATTCTGAATTTTGCGCTGACATATCTGCATATGTATTACAAGCCATGAACCATTCATTCCATATGTTCTGTTGTTTTGTGTAACCATTTGTGAATTGTGAAACATTTTCATGTGGCCATTAGACTTCACATTGGCCTCCCAGAATGTGCACTATGTTTACAAATCTCACTTTGTGACATTTCCCACATCTCGTACAAAGAGTACCTCTGTTATAAGCAGAAGAAATATAGCTGACTTAACCTTTCATTTTTATTTACACTCTGAGTAGGCATGAAAAGTTCAAAACACACTCAGGAGCAATATTGAGGATACTTAGATATGAAAAAATTTCCTTTAATCAGTTTCTTCTAAACCATTTTAAGAGTAGAATGAACTGAACAACTGTTTTATAAACTATTCAACTACTATTATTTGTGTGCTTGCAACTTCTCTGTAGAATTCTGTTATATTCTCTCATGGAACAATTATCTTCTCCATAGGCATACTGCTATGCCTCACGTCCTCAAGGCCAGGGTCAGCGAAGTCTGCCTGCTCCCTTAGTTTCATCACTCAGTTCGACATATATTAAGCTGGTGTTCTTCTCTCCTGGAAAGGCAGAGCCCTGCTTCAGAGTTACCTTAGAGCATCACTCAGCTGCTATGAGGCTTGACTGTCAAATATATTAGCTTTCTGATGTGTTGCAGTGTCAGAATGCATTACAAGCTCTCGGAGCATGCTGACATATTTTCAGTATGCTGCTCTCCCTGCTGCCAGTCTCATCAGGCATCAGATTAGTGATCCATGCAGTTCGGGTCATTCTGAAAATAAAATCAAAATCATAGTTTTTTTCTGGTTCAGACATTTTCAACAATTTGAGCCCCCTGCTAATGCTGCATGACTCATACAAATAGAAGAGCCACAGCTGGTCTGGTTCTCTATTTCATCATGGCAGACTGGCCAGGTAGGAGCTGTTTGGATTAAATTAAATCTCAGTGCACTAGTAAGACATCAGTGTCTTTGTCTCAGAAACTCCAGTAGACTGTTCCTGATTTACAGAAGGGAGGAGATCTTGAGGAAATAACTTTTATTTCTCCTTATGTAATTAGCTTTATGAAAGCTAGTTTGTTTTCTACATTTTTTGTCTGTTGCTATTTCTTTTTATAGAGTATAAGAAATGTTTTACTTGTGTGTGTGTGTGTGTGTGTGTGTGTGTGTGTGTGTGTGTGTGTGTGTGTGTGTGTGTGTGTGTGTGCACGCATATGTATCTCTTCTCATTGATCCTTTTTTTAGTTTTGCAGTGCTGGGGGCTTCCTACCCCTTCATGCATGAGCACAGATGTGCTACAAAACAAAGATGGCATGAAACCTGTCCAGGCTGACCACTGGTTTCTAGACATCTGTTGTTTTACTGGAATACTTCATCTCAGTTAGCATGCCTCTCCTTTCTTCTCTCATGTCATCCTTTTGCACTTAGTTTCATGATTGCTTATACAATGCCCATGTATTTATGTGCTTTAGTGATTAATAGCAATACTGTTTTCTACTCCTCACCAAGATGGCTGTTTTAAAGGTTCACAGTGAAGACAGGAAACTTGTATTACTGTACTGAAAATGGTCAACCCAGTGTTTTTTATCATTTAATATTTGGAAGGGGGTGATATGGTCATGACATTTTATAGTACTGATGTAACACAATTGTTTATACTGGCATCATGATTTTTTTTCTCTCTGTCAGAATTTGAACTTGGCCAATACCAAGTTAGCAGAGTGGGCCATACACTTAGAATATGGATGCTTTGTTCAGATGCCTAAAACTCTAAACCTGTTAGCACAAGAATTCTACACAAAATTAAAAATAATGCATGTGGCTAAAGGCCGAAAATCAGGAACAGATTTTAAATATTAATCTTATAAGCTTAGAAAGTTGATAACATTTTTTGCATTAACACAAACATTTTGAAAAATGTGAAGTCTGAAACTGAAAGGTCTGTAATTACTTAATGACTTCAATCCTTATAATTTTGCCAAAAAAAAAAAAAACCAAAACACTAATTTTATGATGAACTGACCAAAAAATATTTGGCAAAAATCTTGATGTTCTGCAAAATTCTGGACATTTGAGAAGTATGGATTCTTCTGAGTTCTTCTGATGTATTTCCCCTTCATACTGTGATTCATAATACTCCTTTACGTTTCTGTATAATGGCCCTTTCCTAGTTCTATTCCAGGGTCAGTTCTGAATGTCTCTGTCTGACTGTATATGCCCTTGCCATTCTGATTGGCTATGTTTTATCACAGCATCCATTAGATTGTTCTTGTATATGCTATGATACATGCCTTCTGCTATGCTTGATGTCAGCCTCACCACAGTTTAACTGCTGATTATATCTCTATGGAGTTGGTACTTAGGAACATCATTTAAGATGGTACTTCTCCATCTGTTTCTGCAATGGCACCATCACTTCTTTCCCCTTCTACAGCATCACCTTCTATGCACATTAGTACACAATCGGATCTTATTCTTAGACTACTGGACCATCAGGAGATCAGACTAAATGGACATCTCCAAGTACCTCTCCTGACTCTTGCAATGATTGTCTTCACTGCCTTGCATATATTGCCAGTAATTTGCTAGTCCCAAAGGTCATTGTTCTGCAGATTTTTTTTACATTGCACTATACTCTTAAGTATATATAGCAGTATCCCCTGAATGAGGCCTATCATATCCATTAGTTCTCTGGCACTAGCGTTAATACTGACGCTGACAAAATCTGCTAGGATATGGTCCTTTGTAGACTTCAATGTACCTGTTACATGAACTCTTTTTACACTGGCATTTGTGTTGTAACTTAGACACTTATCTACTTCAAAGAATAACATTACCAACCATTTCTCTAATACCCCACTTTACAACTCCCCAAGGAATCAACTCAAAAACACAAACTGGTGAAGTTTAACTTCTGGATTGTTGTTTTCCATATGCAATCACAACAACAATCTTATTTCTAAGTGTGGCCAAACCTTTGGGGAGATTTCTCAATTTTTTATATTTGTACAACCATGGCATTGTTATATATATATATATATATATATATATATATATATATATATATATATATAATATACATATATATATATATATATATATATATATATATATATATATGTATATGTATATATATATATATATATATATATATATAGGCCTAGGATATGTGGAGGGGGGCTTATTCCCCTCAAAATGGCTTATATTTAATTTTCAATGAGGTTGATTGCTTAAACATGTGTGCTTGGTGAATTGGTTCCTTGCAGGCTTGTAACTCAGAGATGCATACTGGAAACCAACCTGCCAGTCCTAATACAGCTGAAGCATGACAGTTAATGAGATTTTTTTTATTGCAGTCTAACTCAAAGATTTTACATTGCAAATTTTTTCAGTAACAACCATGTACTCAGTTTGAGAAAGTGATAGTAACAGTACATAGTAAACATGCTGAAACTTGAATGCCACAATTGTTGTAAGAAAATGAAATGAGTACAATATTTTGAAACTTGGAGATTACTGAAGCTGTGAAAGAAATACAGAAATTAGACAATTAAACATCAAAAGCACTACAAACAAACAAGTATGCAAAAACATTCTAACTCAGCATTAGTGTCTTTCAGTTTGAGACAAACCTACATGTAAAAATAAAATAAATTATGTAATCGTGCAATACACAGTTTCTGAGATACATGGACCTCTTAATCACCTTCCTGGATGATTTGATGACATTTTGCTTGTCAGTGTGACTGTTCTCAGTAAGACAGTCTGGTTCAAAAGCAGACCATAAACAATAGCAAGGTACTTGGGGTTGCAAGCACTGTAGAACTGATTCAAATCTGAGCCATATCTTGTGAAGGAATGTCTGCCATTTGTAATGCTGATCACGATTATAACCACTACACAATCACAGGTTGTGTTGTTTATGGTAAATACAATAGTGTTTCCTTTCAATGTATATGATTTAATAACAGGGGTGTTCCCAGTCAAGGCTCTGTGTCTTCCCTTATCACTTGGCATATGTATTGGACTTCATTTTGTGATTCTAGGGACAGTTTCCCTGTCTCACTAGTTTAGCTTATCTGGATCTGCTATAGGATACTGAAGGAATATGTTAGGTACTTCCATATTATTGCAACCAGGTTCCAAACAAGTCTGTAGCTGACATTCTAATCCCCAATTCTAGCAGAATATATCAATTTATTTATGTATTTTAAGTATAATCAATGTATTTTGCCAAAGTGATTTTATTTCAGGATGATCACACCATCATGTATGTCTTACGCAGCGTAATATTGTTAGGACACATTTCTCACCATATTTGTTAAACAATTGCAGACAAATGCAAAAACAACATGGGAAAAATGCCTACAACTGGAGACTGATTTTTACGTACTGCCATTATAAATTTAGTTGCTCCAGTAACATGCTTGCATTAACATACATTTTCTGAAGGATATGAAGTTCAAAAGTGAA
Organism: Protopterus annectens; assembly: GCF_019279795.1. Taxonomy (NCBI): domain Eukaryota; kingdom Metazoa; phylum Chordata; order Ceratodontiformes; family Protopteridae; genus Protopterus; species Protopterus annectens. Next base: position 601,914,331 of record NC_056747.1, read on the forward strand.
AAACTTATGATTAATATGGTGTTTGATGTCGTCAGTTGTTTGCCAAAGAAATGCAGCTTTCACGTATACCACACTACAAATACAATATGAAAACAAGACTTCACGCAGAATTGTGGACACTTCACAGGTATGTTTAGGATGACAGATTTCACTAACAAGTGCATTAAGTGGCAATTTCCCCAGGAAAACACCTCCTCTGCTTTGCTTGTTAATTTGCTTACACATTCCCCTTAATTTCTCATAAAGGATGATGCACTTTTCTGTAGAGAAATGTAAACGTCTGCCTAACTGATGTCATGCACTTAAAACATTTTTGCTTCAAACAGTTCCCATCGATGAATGAGTAAAAGTTGTTGGGGTCTTCCAACAATCAGGGTTCCATCACTGCCTGCCTAAGTAGCCTCAAGAAAACAAAACAAAATGTGAGTACTTATGTATTATGGCAACCAAGGCTCAAACACACAAGTACCACATATTATACCTTTAATTAAATATAAGGCTTATACGTGAGAACTGAAAAAATTAGCTGGACTGTACTCTGTATTTACTTTGCATGATGTAAGCTTGTTTGCAGGAAGTACCTTTTGTGTTTACAGTTCTGACCACCTTATTTATGTCAACCATGAGCAGTTCTGAAATAACATTAGCTTCTGACCGCAGTGCTGTTTTCTTGAGAAATGAACAGGCAAGTTACTGCCGAATTGTTTGAAATTCTCATCTTATTAACTTAGGAATGACAAGCATTTAGGTATCATCAACAACTGGTATATCAATTTTGGCTGTAGTGGATGGTATTGTTTCTGCTATGAGGTATCTGAGTATTCATTACTAATTGTTACTACTGTTGGCTGGCCCATAGAGATCATTGCTAATGTCTCTGTTGGCAACTTTCTATCTAACAAAACAATTTTCAGCATACATTCTCTTGTACTTTCTAGGTTAGGGAACCAGGTCATTTTCCTAATGAGTGCTCTAGTATTTTTTTACAATACCCAGATAAGACTTGTGTGGTATCTCTATGGTTCTCAGCACAAGTAAATAACCTCATGATCTTAAGAAAACTCTTCCTATCATTTAATCTGGGGTCCATGTGTATGTAGCTTATTGCTTTTGTTGTAGACATTATTGACATTAAGTTATTTAACTTTCTGTAATGGGGCATTATTTTGTGTTTCTTCTTCAAGCTCTATCAGTGTAAGTGCTTTGAGAATGTCACCGCATTTTACTAACTCATAAAACATTTTTGAAAGTAGGCTATCTATTGTGTTACATGTTGAGTTGCCTATTAAATTGCACTTAGAATTTAAATAAACCCTAATGCCTTTGTTGTTGAGTAGTTAAGAAGTTATTTTCCATGGGTGGATATGGATTTTTGCTCAGAATGTACTTTTTTATATGTACAGGCAGTTGTTTGGAAACATCTTGTATTATTAAGGTTGACAAAAATTCTAACTATATGTATCTGTAGTCCCAGATCCTAATGTAATTCTTGGCTTTAATTGATTATATACTCTTTCATTAACTACACTGATTGACCCACTTAAAGCTTTAAGCCACTTTATATGCATGTTTCTGATGTAGAATTGTATTTATACATTATACTTTTTCACATTTGTACTCATAGTATAGATACATGTATCACTCATTTCTTATTTTTTCATTTCACTTTCTGAATCTGACTCATCATTCACAGTATTTATATTTTTCTGCTAGTCTGTATGTGGTATTCTTTCAGTCTATTCAAAGTTTTATAATCATCTATTTTTCCCTGGTTAGATGCTAATCTTTGCAATCCTGAAAAATTAGAACAAACAGCTCAGTGTGGGCATCTACCTCTACAGTTTCTTTACATTCATACTCTGTTCTGGTTTGCTCACTTAATATCTGATCTATCTTTTTTCAGTTTTAAGTTTTGCTGTGCTGCTTTTGTCATTTCTGTATCTGCTCTTTTGTACAGCGCTGTCTGTTTAGATCAATCAGCTGCAATGCTTTCACCTACTTATGTACTGACACTGCATAGCACTGTAAGTATTTTGATGCATGTATTTCTCTGTTACTAAAGCTGTTTTTCTGATGTTTTTCTTATCTTTTCAGTAGCTGATTGTTGTATGATGTTGACTGTTTTAGCTCTATCAACACTAATGCTTTTGCTTTTTTAGCTATTGATATTCCATAGCTCTGCAAGTTTTCCAAAATAATGATTGTAGCTAGATACGTAGGCATATATTTGTGTAGTTATTGATATATTTACATTTGTTAATAAAGAATATCAAGCTGTCTTATTTTTGGTGGAGTCATGGAGATACTTCTGCAAAAAGGGTTGGGAGGGTGGCCTAATGGTTAAGGTGTTTGCCTTACAAACACAAGGTGCAGGGTTTGAGTCTGACAAGGGATAATTGGATAGGCTCAAAATGGCTCACAAGGGCAGTTAACTTAGTACTAACCTATGAAAAAACACAAAGATATATATACTTTAAAATACAGTGTACCACAGAGTTTGAAATGCAGGAATAGTAGACACTACATATGTATACACACACACACACACATATATATATATATATATATATATATATATATATATGTTGTTGGTCATTCTGGGAAACAACAAATTGTTCAGCAGTATATTTGGATGGTGGAAGAGATAGATCTCTGTTGATTGAGTTAATTGGTGGAAGAAGGAAGCTCAATTTGTTGTGTGGAAGATAAGTGGGTTGGGGTGGGAATGCATTTGACTATGTGTGGTTTAATTTTTGAGTAAGGATTAAATCAGAGGGATAGATGTAGTGATGTATGTTTATATGAATGTTTGCTGTTTATGCTTACAGTAAGAGCAAGGTAAGTTGTTAGATTTAGTGATGTATGTGTGAGTTTATGCTGCTTAGGGTTAGATTAAGAGCTAGATTAGGGGATAGACTTTGTAGTGTGTGTGTGTGTGTGTGTGTGTGTGTGTGTGTGTGTGTGTGTGTGTATGTGTATGTGTGATGATTGCCCCGGCTGTCTTGTGCATTGGTTTGATGGTGCACCCAGATGTCTTGTGTAGTGGTTCTATTAGGGAAAGGGGTTTTAGTAAGTTAACATATAGGGTTAGGAGCAGGACTAGGGTTAGCACACAACTAAGATGAGGCAAGAAGGTGAAGTTGCTATTGACCCTAGTCCCATCCCTACAAATTACCTTACCAAAACCCTTTCTCTTACACTACCATTATTCAGACAAATTATATCTAGAAATGCATTTTTTGTAATTGATCAGTTGCAAAAGGATTTATTTTCCTTTTGCAATTTATTTTTAGTTTCTGGCACTTTTTATTATGTGCATTGATACTGTAAAATCTTAATATAATATACAATGACACTATTTAGAAAAGGCAAATCCTTTCTTTATTAAATATTGTCATGTATAACTGTAATAACTCACTTTAGGTTGTAAGAAATGCAAGAAATATCCATGGCAATCTTCATTTGATCATGAGAACTCCGTGATCAAACCACACCTGCCATGAGAATCTTCCTTTGCCCACATGCATCTATAAGTTATTGTTAAAATAGTGCTTTATAAAGAAACACTACTTTCACCATGTACTGTTTAAACAGGAGACAAGAAATGAACTTTATAGCAAAACTTTATATTAGTGCAGTACTTTTAATACACTCTTCATATGCTGTTTTGTGAACCCCCCATCGGGGTATACAATCAGAGCAGTAAATGTTAACATAGAATGCTACTATGCTGCTAACAGTGTGTGTGTGTGTGTGTGTGTGTGTGTGTGTGTGTGTGTGTGTGTGTGTGTGTGTGTGTGTCCTTTTTATTGAGCAGTACAATTTAAAATGATAGTATTTTACTGCTACATTAAAATGCTGCAGCTTTGCTACCTGTCATGATATAATGCAAATCAAAATAGCACAGCTCCACTCAGAAAACTGTTTCACCTGCCCATTGTTCATTAATCTTTTTTGCAAAAACTGCTGAAATTTTAGCTTCTATTGCACAAAATTATAACACTTAATAGTGCCATACTCTCTGTCTTGTTTTTACTAGTATATATTACCATGAGGATAGAGTTGTACTGCTAACAATACTTGTCCTATCTTTTTTATTCATCTGAAAAATCAGCAATTATTTTAATTAGAAATAACTAATGATGTAGAAAAATGTTATAAAGCTTTGCCAACAGTGTGTTTGTTCTCATTGTCAGATATGTTACTGAATTTAAACATATACTTATTTGTGTATTTAATTTGATGTGTAGAATGTATAATGGTTTTATTTTAATAATATGGAATTGTTTACTATTATATGGAACTATTTAATATTGACATGCTGTTTCCTGAACAAGCTGAATTACCTAAATATGGTAAGGAAATGATTGTGCATTTTATTAGCTTGTTTTATAAGGAAATAGATATTCTGTTTTGTGTTTAGCGTGCATCTAACCTTCACAGAGTGCTCTGTGCTCTGATATAAAGCTGCTACTGCCAATTTGTTTTTTGAAACTATTGTGTAACTTGGAAATTCTATTTGACCTTTGGAATATACTGAACTATATTGCTTCTGTCCTTTTATTTCTGTTTACCTGGGACTGTTATTTAATTTATTCTAATTTATGTATAAAATTAAACAAATGAGTTCTGGATGACAGCCATGCTATATTTTTCTGTTTTTCTGATTTTTCAATCAGCTACAATACATAAATGGAAATAATATCAGATGTAGTTAGAGTTTTTTTTGGCTTTCATTAGTCTATCTAAATGAAACATTTCATTTTATTTTCCTTGTGCATCTCTAATACAATCATGAATGTATAATCAGATATTTTTAAAATAATATTTTTATCTGTTCATTCATAAAAGTTTGTAGCTGATGTCTTATCTTATTAATGAAAGGTATCTTGAGAACCTTGGTGTCACTGTTGGCATCCAACCTTTTTGAAGGGATACAAACTAGCTAACAGCTATTACAAGTTTATATTTATTGATTTATTGAAATCATGTTTAGTGACTGAAATACTGATATTAAATTAGTAATTTGTTTGGTAGCAGTGTTTACTGTGAAAATAATAAAGGATACTGTCACTGAACAGACATCACCATCTCTTCTTGGGAAACATTACAAGACTGTGTGTGTATATGAGAAAATAGATTGGTTAAGTCTCAGTTATTGGTGACAAGATTATAGTAGAATGTCTAAACCTTATACTGAGGTAGCTGACAACCTTAGGAGACAGTGTCTGTAACGCTGATCTATAGCTTGTGATGTAAAGCATATTTGACTGTGACAGATGTCAACCATAACTCAAGATAGAAGTGTTGATTTACCAAATGCTCTTCAAGCCCCACACCCTCTGTACACATAATAGGTGCCAGTGGTGTGGAGTTACACTTCATAACCCCTATAACTTACATTATGTTGTGTTAGTAGTAGAATTCAAAACCCATTCATCTATTACATTATTTAACAGCAGGGCATTATTTAATGCCTGCATCCCTGTTCCTGGCATATTTTGGTAGCAGTAATGGGATTCCTATCCATACATTACATATATGGTTTGCAGCAGTGCAAAAATGTTGTAGACCAAGACTTTTGTAGCCTGCACAACCATCTTGTCACCAAAAGGCATATGTAACCTTACAGTGACAATATAAAAAATACAGCAGTATACATTGCACAGGAATTATTTATTCTTCAGTCAGAATATTTAGCACACTGGTAGGATGAGCTCTAATAAGTATTTCAAAATATCAGTAGCACAGCTGGTTAATGAGTACAGATCAATGGCATTTCCCCCTACTGGTTTGAATAATGATGAATAAAGATGTTTTGTATAAAGTTCAGTCCACTGGATATGAAGATAATCTGGACAGGATGCAGCTAAAGTATCAACCAGTGTGTCCTCAGATAATCTTACAATGTAGCTTGATTTCAAGAGATTCAAGGTGGAGACGCAGATTGATGCAGAGGAGATATTGAGTCAGCATGTGGTGCAAATAAAGCAGGAAGTGAAACAGTATGAGGTTACTGAGAGAAATAAAGAGCAGCAGCATGAAAAGAAAGCGAAAAGCATGAGTAGTAAGGTAAAAGAAAAGCATGAGTTGTATCTTCTTTTTTTTTTTTTAGGTTCGTGAGCTACCGGAGAGCCCGTCCGCTAATGATTGGCAGTAGATTTTTATGCACCGACTTGCCAGACCTGATGCACAACCTTCAAAGAAGGTACGCCCATTCACACATGTCTCCACACAGAAGACTGCTACCGCAGCACCACCAGAGGAAAGCATGAATAGTAAGGTGAAAGAAAAGTATGAGTAGTAAGGTAAAAGAAAAGCATGAGTAGTAAGGTACAAGAAAAGCATGAGTATTAAGGTACAAGAAAAGCATGAGTAGTAAGGTACAAGAAAAGCATGAGTAGTAAGGTAAAAGAAAAGCATGAGTAGTAAGGTACAAGAAAAGTATGAGTAGTAAGGTACAAGAATAGCATGAGTAGTAAGGTACAAGAAAAGTATGAGTAGTAAGGTACAAGAAAAGTATGAGTAGTAAGGTACAAGAATAGCATGAGTAGTAAGGTACAAGAAAAGTATGAGTAGTAAGGTACAAGAATAGCATGAGTAGTAAGGTACAAGAATAGCATGAGTAGTAAGGTAAAAGAAAAGTATGAGTAGTAAGGTACAAGAAAAGTATGAGTAGTAAGGTACAAGAAAAGCATGTGTAGTAAGGTACAAGAAAAGTATGAGTAGTAAGGTAAAAGAAAAGCAGGAGTAGTAAGGTAAAAACACAGCCATGGATGCCAAGGTCAGTATTAAATAATTTCCCTACTTTTAAATAGGGGAGAACTTTGATACTTATATTTGGACATTTATATTATGAAATTAGTACTAGATTCACCAAGGGCAATGGGTGACATTTTTAACTCTTCTGCTCATGAGTAAAACTATGCCTGGTATTGGTGACATGTCAGCACTTAAGAATTACTACTTGCATACATAATAGATACCATTGGTATAGATGTTTAACCCCTGTATATCACATTTTGTGACAGTTGTAGGAATCAAACTCTGTCCCTCTGTTACATTAGTTGGTGACAGCAACATAAGATTTAAAGCATGTACTCCTGCTTCTGACACTGCCTTTATGTAAACAACATTACAAGGTGATAAGATACTTTCAGCATCAATTTAAAGTGCTATCTCTTGCTTCCCCATCACAACAGGATGCAAAGCAAAATATCACAAGTCTACTCTGATACATGCTACAATACCAAATGTTACTTTCCTGAATCATGATAAAATAGTGTGTGTTGCTTCTGCATCACAATAAAATGCAAAAGCAAAATGTAACAGTTCCTGTAAGGCTGTCACATCTCATAATATTAACTGTTAATGCAGAATATAGATACTGTACTGACAATGTGCATCCTGTCTTGTCTTAGTAATATAGTAATTAGTAGTGTAATGTCATACGCTGGTTTCAGCAGTCATCTTAAAATTCTAATTCAATTTCAATTAACTTTACTTTGAAAATGAGACTCGGTATATCCCTCAAAACACCTTTAACCACTGCTTCCTAAGTCTAAATTACTAAACATTTGCAAGTTAATATTGGGAACTGTTTCCCTCTATTTTTATACCGTGAAAGTATCATATTGGTACACCTGTGCAGCATTTGGTGGCATATGTGTGTTTTAGTATATGGATTTTAATTTCTGAAATATTTTGAGAGCTTGCCAGGTTGTAGGTAACAACAGTAATAAATTATGAACTAGGGAGATGAGATTAACAATGTTTCAAAGAATATACAGAAAGGTAGATTGTTCTCATTCAGACGAGAGACATCTTGGTTCATACCTTTATAATTTCATAATGTTGCCTGGGAACTAAAGATGTATTTTTCAGATGTTTAGATTTACAGATTGTCCTGACTGTTGATTAGTTAAGACATCAATAAAAACAAACAAACAAAAAAAAAACAAAGGGAAATATCTTCATTGTCATTTGGTCCAAATTTCTTTGCAGTGTCTAAGGTAAAGTTCTGCCCAAATAAAAACATCCCATTTAATTAAATGTTCCCCTGCAGTGCTGCATCTGCCAGACTTTGCCCAGAGCTGCAGCTTAAAGTTCATTTATATGCTCTTTGCAGCAGCTTTGTTTGAAATTGGCATTGCTGATTTGAGATGTGAAGCAGACATATTAGTCTGTGATATTGTCCTCAATTTCATCTACTTTTTCTGATGTACTCTCAGGAAATAAAAACAATAATTTTGCCAGAGGAAACATTTTAAAAGGAGTTGTATCATCAACATCAGGGATCCTCATCAGGAGATGGTTGATTTGTTCATGAATGTACACCTGCTCTTTGGTAGGATAGGCTTATCAGGAGCAGCAATGAAAGACTAGGTATCAATATCAGACTGCCAAGCTTTTGTGGCTGGCCATGGAACATCCTGAAGCTGTGGACACAGCTACCAGCCACAGTCACTCCTATTATAATCTGTCAGTACACACACACTCCCATCACGTGTGTTTGAGTTCCTCATGAATTTCATGACTGTACTTTACAGCTACAGATCCCAGGAACACACTGTGTACTACTGTACCTGCAGCTATGACAGATATGTAGGAGCAGGCTATGCCACCATTCAAAGTTTTATCTTTATGTACCTCAATACCTACTACTGAGTACTACTCCCCACCTGCAGCTCATTATATCTTTGCTATCACTGATGAACGTCAGAGGAAAAAGTCCACTCCACCATCTCATTGCACCTGTGAAGCAGCAACACCATCAACTCATGGTCTGAGAAAATGATTGCCATCCTCAGTAACATAAACTGTAGCATCTCAAATATCAAAATAAAACAAAGGATGCAAATTTTATTAGTTTAGAGAGTGATATTAGACTACAGAAATGCCTAACACACTCATATTTCAGCTAGTACAACCCATCAAGTCAGCAGCTTACTCTAATTAACAATTAACATTCTTAAAGAGACCTGTATACACCTTCTCTCACACTGTCATAACACTCATACAAAAGTACTAAAAAACATACATAAACATAACATTTTAAAAATATAAATATCAACAGTAAGTTTTAATGTAGTAATTTGCATGCAAAATGGCTTCAAAGTCACAGCATCATTGATACCTGACAGTCTATATGCTTTAAAATGAATACTCCATTTCTATTCGGCTGCCTCAGTTTTATTTTTAAAGTCACCATCCCTGATGCTCTCTAATAAAGTGGACAGACTTTGAGGATGATGAGATTACATAATGATGACGAACACTTAATGTCGGCCTTAGGAACTTTAAAAGATGATTTTTTTGGCCTGAGGTTATTCTGAGAAGGAGATAGATGCTTGTGTATGACAGTGTCTGTCAGAGAGAGACACTAAAGGTAAATCTTATTTTTCAGGGAACACCTGGGCTGCTACTAGTGATGTCCCTGCCCATTTGGATAACCGGATCAGGGTTCTTCTACATCTATACATCTATATCCAATATGCTGATGACTCTACTCTGATTTGCTCAGCCACATCTTCAGTAGAGTTATGGTCAGCTACCCAGACCACCTTTAATACAATAGAAAACTGGATTTCTGAACATCATCTGATCCTAAATCCCCCCCAAAAAACTAAAATGCTGTTATTTTCACCAACACGTAGGTCTACCGCTTTCACCTTTACCATAAAATCAAATGATGGCACAATAATCTCCCCTGACCCATCTACAAAACTATTAGGTGTCATCA
>NC_056747.1:601929072-601954072 GCF_019279795.1 Protopterus annectens
ATGGGAGTCCAGTCTTGGAGTGCTTTAATGTAAGGAGATACAAATGATTTTGTATGCAAGGACTCTCTCTCTCTCTCTCTCTCTCAGTAGGGAACTTATAGCCCTCTTAGATAGTATAGTTTGCACAGGGCTCAGGACCTATTTTTCACAAATCACATATAGAAAGGAGAGCTATGTCGCACTGAATGAAAATATTTTTGGGAATATACCTACAGGATAAAAATGTCCCATGTTAAAACATAGAAATGTGTAGAGCATCTAAGCCTACTTTTTGGGCACACATGTTCAGACAGGATGTTGTGCAAGTGTCAAGGGAACAGAATTTTTGCAGGAAATATTCTGCAATATTTAACAAACACAAGGCAGAATTTTTGCCAAGTTGAAAATTTAACATTTTACAGATAGCAACATTTGATGCATTTCCTATGGTTATTAATGCTAGGAACATTAATAACAAAAGTTTTCTTTTATTGAAAAATTTGATGCATTCACACAAGACTGATGTTGTTATTGTTTGTGAAACATGGTTAAGAACAATGACTGGAAACCAGTTCTATAAAAGTATAAAAGTTTTTACTGTAACAGACATTCTAAAAATAAAGTGGAGGTGTTATGATAGAGGTTAAAGATAGTTAAGACACTGGTGATTGTTACTTGTTCAATGATAACACCAGTACTATAGATTGTATAATTGTGACAATAAAGACAAACCTGGAACATATAACATTTGCTTGAGTGTGTGGACTAACAAAGTCAAGTCTTGATGACCTAGAGGAATTCACATATTTCTTGCATGAAAGACTAGAGGGAAGAATAATAGCGGGACTTAAATTTACCAGAAACAGATTGGAATAATAATGATTCAACAAGATTAGTAAGGAAATTATTCACAATCTATGTATGTATGTTTAGGAACAACAATTGCCTCAGACTGTAAAAAAAACAAAACAAAAAACAAAACAGGGAATGGAACATTTATTTATTTATTTATTTATTTATTTGCAGTTGGTTTACCAGGATAGTCCATTGGGCCATTTGAAAACATACTAAACATTCTTTGTGTTCCTAAGGAAATTAGTGTTACTTCATGTCAAGTTTTACCACCACTGATCATTGAGTTATAAAGGTTAATTTGTTGCTAGGTAATTCTGCCAAAATGAAATCTAAACCAATGCACAGTAGGTTAATGTCAGATTATATGGAAGCAAAACAGTAATTATGTATAACTAATTTGAGTGATGGAGAAGGAATTTGGAAAGTTTTGAAAGAGAAATTGTTTGAATGCAAAAAAATCAAAAAAAAAAAAAAACATTTAACACCAAGATCTAGGTACAAAGCAGGAGGATATATTTCCATAAGAACAAGATACTTGATTAAGGTATGACACAAAAAATATAAGAAATGGAAAATAGATTGAACTGCAGCTTTGAAATCTGAAATAAACAAGATAGACAGAGAAATTAAGCATAGTGTGAGATTAGATTAATAAAAATTTGAAGAAAATTTATCTGAAGATGTTTAGCATACTAGAAATCCATTTATAGATAGATAAGATGTGGAAGGAGTCCAGGATTAAAAATTGAGAAACTGTGTGTAGATTCTAAAATTTATTCTCAGATACAACAGATTATAGCTATATTCACAATGGCTTATGTAAAACAGTTTGACCCCACAAAGGGGGTGATAAGTTGCTCTAGTGGCATCAGTAACCTCAGATGTTGTGTCTTTCGTCTTTTCCCGGTTAGGGGTCGCCACAGAGGAACTCTGGTCTGCTAATGATTGGCAGTTGATTTTTACGTACCGGCTTGCCAGGCTTGACGCACAACCTTCAACGAAGGTACGCCCATTCACGCATGTCTCCACACAGAAGACGCTCTAGCTGAGAATCGAACCGGACAGCGTCTTACTGTGAGGCGACAATGCTACTGCAGCACCACCACCATGGGTTTTATCAGGTAACCTCAGATACTGAAATCAAATTAGGTTATATTGAAAAAGAACTATGCAAGCACAGGTAGGAGACAGAATTACTAATAATGATCTGAAAGCACTTCAGCAAGAACTTACAGTACCATTATATTCATTATTATACAGTCTGACTCCTGAGAAATTTGCCCTGCTTGTTTCAGCATTTCTATGACACTGGACTCTGATGCATAATGCAGCCATGAAAAATCATAGGAATAATAAGGCATTAGCAATCATTTGTTAAGGAATTACCACATCTCATTAAGGGCTGTAATTCACAGACATATTAGCTGCAATGAGGAAAGACCTCATTATTGGCTAATTTGCATGTATATGAATTGCAGTTAACTACTGCAAAGTGCACATAACCACTTCTTGTGGTAGTTAAGAATAGCGGCCACAACATGTCTGCACAGGAACCCCTGTCCCTACAGTCACCCCCCCACATGCAAACACACAACAGTATGGTAAAAGCCACATATGCACCCACATCACATACCCCATATCTGTCCCTGTTGTCAGAACATCCACTATGCCTCCTTTTTCCCTGCCTTGATAATTCACAGATGATTACAGTTATGCAACACAGAAAACCCTTCATTTCGTAACTTTTGTTAATTATTAACTTCAGATTCTCACCAAAAGAAATCTGGCCTTCAGTTTTGATCCCTAGATCTCTGGTTATGCTGTCCTTTGGTATTAATTTATTATATAAACCATAATGAGAGACTTTTTTTTTCCCTAAGTGAATAACCTTTACTTTCTTAGTATTGAGAAGCATTTCTGTGAAATCACTCCAGTAGTGCTACTGTGTCAATAATGGATCTAACGTTACACTCATGGGAGAATTTTTGCCAGCAGCTCTATACTATTCATGGCTTCCTCAGGTCATTGCATACCACCCCAAGGTATAGCTCATTTGTGCATGTCTTTGTATAAAAATCAGGATAGTTCTAATTGGGTGCTTGATAGTCTCATAACACTTGCTGAGGAGTTTGGAATTATCTTGGTGTCACTTGTCACATTGTCAGTGTAGTCCACAATGCATTACCTACAGCACCTGAGCATGGCATTTTTTGCTACCTGAAGCAGATACTGTGCCATTACATCTTAAGTAAACTGCCTTTCCTGAATTAAACTGGAAGTTATTCAGGTCCTGGTGCTAGTAAGTCTGGCCCTGGGTGAGATAGCAGGCTCTTTCAGGATAACTTGTGAGCATTGTGCCTGAGAAGATAGGCTAGTTCTGGCCTGGTTCCAGAATAGCTGCCTCAGGGGTAGGACAGGTGATATGCTACGATTATTTTACATTCCCACAGATTGCCTATCCATTAACATTAACATTATTAACAGCTTCTCTCCCTTCTATGGACACAGAGTAGTGTTGAGGGGTGACATCACCATGTCTCTACATATCAAAATAGAAATGTTGGCACACGTGCTCTGCTAAGGATTACCAGTTAGGAGAAAAAACATGTGGATGACCTCACAGATATAGTAGTATGTTGTCTCCCTCCTTACCTAAAAGATAAACGTGGGCCTTATAGCATGACGTACTAGGCCAGACCATAGAGAACAAGGAATGCTAGAGTGTCTGTTTTTATGTCAGAGCTATTGCACACTACCTGCATCTGTGACCACTGCAGATGACCTGTGCATCTGTCACTGCTGAGGATCTCCCTCTATTATAAGCACCAAAGGAATGCATGATCTGATAAAAGCAGTTCATGCATATTAAATGGGTCAGTCAACCAATGCTTTCTTTCAGCGCAAAAACAGAACAGCATAAAAAACAGTATGTTTCCAGTGAAATTAAATATCTTTTACTCAAAAGCACTTACTTGCTAAGTTGCTAAACTGTTCAGTTCTGGATCTATTTGTGTTATGAAGTGTAGAAAAATCAATAATCCCATGAAGCAAGCTTGCTATAGTCCATGTTTAATTTTCCCTCCATAAGTGCTAGCGGCTACATGGACTTTTGCATTGAATTGAATTCTCCTAGAGTGAGATTTTCCTTTTGAGGGTAAAACATTTATCACATGTGCTACTTTTGTTTTCACCCTTTACATTTTGCAGTAGCACGTGTTAGTATAAATTACCCTTGCCGACAGAGTTACAGCATTATATTGTGTTGCCATGGCAACATATTAATTCAGCTATGTATACAGGCTGTTCAGCAACTCTCATAGTATGCATGACATGTGGATGTTTCACCAAACATGCTACATGCATCCAAGGAGTGGATCTTACTACCCTGCCTGCTTTAAGATGCATGTTGTATATGACTGGCAGATGTGCCATCCACTGCTGCATTTGGTGTTAACTCCCATTGCTTTGAAGGTGTATGATCTTTCTGTGTGATCGCTTACCTTGCTTGGCTGTACTGTGTTCTATCATTTGTATACATCTGTTATTGTGGAATTTATATCTGTGATATATGCTATGTGACTCTTCAGGGGCTCCTAAGCTCCTTTGTGTGCTGTGTCTCCCTGTCATTATGTACGGGATTGCTGTTACTATGCTGTATGGGAAACTAGTCCAGGCAATTGCTTGTGGAAGAAAATGGATGCATATCTGCCCTGGAGTATCCAAAGGACATTTTGTGCATATTTTAATAAGTGATTTGTATGTTTGTTTTTCTGCTGAATCTCTTGGAGAGTGGTAACATTACCATCCCTTGGTCACCAGCATGCTTTGTCTTCATGGGTGTCATGTAGATTGACTTGCACATGCAGTTTTCCATTTCAGTTCCTCTTCCTTCTAATGACAAACTGTCAGGTGCCTGGAAGTGGACAAAATAAGTAAAAAAAAATCAGTTGCCTGCTTGCTATTCAACAAGTTGTTCTATTTGACCAGTGTAATTCTTCAACTTAGATCATCAAGCAAAACAAATTCATCTAGTAGTAGGTTAATCTCCTAAAATATTGTAAACTTTAAATATTCATTATGTTTATTATTAGAAGTGTAGATATGTACATATCCGCTATTATTTTCCATGCATCAGACAACATACCTCATTATTACTCCAGCCATGAAGGTAAGGAGTAAGGTAATATCAGTAGCTTCATTGAGAGTAAGGAGTAAGGTAATATCAGTAGCTTCATTGATAGTAAGGAGTAAGGTAATATCAGTAGCTTCATTGAAGGTAAGGAGTAAGGTAATATCAGTAGCTTCATTGAAGGTAAGGAGTAAGGTAATATCAGTAGCTTCATTGAAGGTAAGGAGTAAGGTAATATCAGTAGCTTCATTGAAGGTAAGGAGTAAGGTAATATCAGTAGCTTCATTGAAGATAAGGAGTAAGGTAATATCAGTAGCTTCATTGAAGGTAAGGAGTAAGGTAATATCAGTAGCTTCATTGATAGTAAGGAGTAAGGTAATATCAGTAGCTTCATTGATAGTAAGGAGTAAGGTAATATCAGTAGCTTCATTGATAGTAAGGAGTAAGGTAATATCAGTAGCTTCATTGATAGTAAGGAGTAAGGTAATATCAGTAGCTTCATTGATAGTAAGGAGTAAGGTAATATCAGTAGCTTCATTGAAGGTAAGGAGTAAGGTAATATCAGTAGCTTCATTGATAGTAAGGAGTAAGGTAATATCAGTAGCTTCATTGAAGGTAAGGAGTAAGGTAATATCAGTAGCTTCATTGAAGGTAAGGAGTAAGGTAATATCAGTAGCTTGATTGAAGGTAAGGAGTAAGGTAATATCAGTAGCTTGATTGAAGGTAAGGAGTAAGGTAATATCAGTAGCTTCATTGAAGGTAAGGAGTAAGGTAATATCAGTAGCTTCATTGAAGGTAAGGAGTAAGGTAATATCAGTAGCTTCATTGAAGGTAAGGAGTAAGGTAATATCAGTAGCTTGATTGAAGGTAAGGAGTAAGGTAAATATCAGTAGCTTCATTGAAGATAAGGAGTAAGGTAATATCAGTAGCTTCATTGAAGGTAAGGAGTAAGGTAATATCAGTAGCTTGATTGAAGGTAAGGAGTAAGGTAATATCAGTAGCTTCATTGAAGGTAAGGAGTAAGGTAATATCAGTAGCTTCATTGAAGGTAAGGAGTAAGGTAATATCAGTAGCTTCATTGAAGGTAAGGAGTAAGGTAATATCAGTAGCTTCATTGAAGGTAAGGAGTAAGGTAATATCAGTAGCTTCATTGAAGGTAAGGAGTAAGGTAATATCAGTAGCTTCATTGAAGGTAAGGAGTAAGGTAATATCAGTAGCTTCATTGAAGGTAAGGAGTAAGGTAATATCAGTAGCTTCATTGAAGGTAAGGAGTAAGGTAATATCAGTAGCTTCATTGAAGGTAAGGAGTAAGGTAATATCAGTAGCTTCATTGAAGGTAAGGAGTAAGGTAATATCAGTAGCTTCATTGAAGGTAAGGAGTAAGGTAATATCAGTAGCTTCATTGACAGTAAGGAGTAAGGTAATATCAGTAGCTTCATTGATAGTAAGGAGTAAGGTAATATCAGTAGCTTGATTGAAGGTAAGGAGTAAGGTAATATCAGTAGCTTGATTGAAGGTAAGGAGTAAGGTAATATCAGTAGCTTGACTGAAGGTAAGGAGTAAGGTAATATCAGTAGCTTGATTGAAGGTAAGGAGTAAGGTAATATCAGTAGCTTGATTGAAGGTAAGGAGTAAGGTAATATCAGTAGCTTGATTGAAGGTAAGGAGTAAGGTAATATCAGTAGCTTCATTGAAGGTAAGGAGTAAGGTAATATCAGTAGCTTCATTGAAGATAAGGAGTAAGGTAATATCAGTAGCTTGATTGAAGGTAAGGAGTAAGGTAATATCAGTAGCTTGATTGAAGGTAAGGAGTAAGGTAATATCAGTAGCTTGATTGAAGGTAAGGAGTAAGGTAATATCAGTAGCTTGATTGAAGGTAAGGAGTAAGGTAATATCAGTAGCTTCATTGAAGGTAAGGAGTAAGGTAATATCAGTAGCTTCATTGAAGGTAAGGAGTAAGGTAATATCAGTAGCTTCATTGATAGTAAGGAGTAAGGTAATATCAGTAGCTTCATTGATAGTAAGGAGTAAGGTAATATCAGTAGCTTCATTGATAGTAAGGAGTAAGGTAATATCAGTAGCTTCATTTGTAATTGCTGTGCCATATGATGAATGAAAATAATAAACGGGTGTCTAATGTTTGTCCAGCTGTATTACTGCCAGCCTAGTTCACTTACTGGCTTAGTACTTCTACTAAGTGTCTCTTTCCAGTCTTCTGCCAGTCCACCCTATGGATGCAAGTTTGAGGACCACACTGTCTTAGCATGAACATTGAGCGGAAGTATGGATGCATTAGTTCATTCATTCTTTGAGAAGTTATCCATCTACATCCACCTACCTCCTTACCAAATTAATCCAATGGAAGTGTCTTCTTTGCACTGGTAGCTGGGGTGTTATCTTACCATTGCTGCACTCACCATATCAGAATATATTATGTAGGCTAGGGAAGGTTATACAAGGACTTCTCACATTTTTCTGGCATCATTTCACTTCAAAAGACATCAGGCCAATTGGCAGAACCTTGTACAGGCCCCCACTTTCCAGTTTATTCAGCTCATCTCTTCTGACAAGCTATGTCAAATTAGAGTGAGGGTAGAATTGCTTCCATTATCTAATCCTGTGGGAAACATGTCTGATTGTGTTGTACGTATGGCTATATTCACCCAGGATCTGGAACTCCCTTTTCTTCCTAATCTGGCCCACTCCAGTATCAGGTAGACACCTGTCCCTCTCTCCTTAACTATTCACAAAGCATGTCGGCTGAACTACATCTTACTCACTTGGACAAGAGGAGGTCAAAGCAAAGCACTCCTTTTCAAAACAATTCTTCTGCCTTGTATTTTGAAACATTGAATCTTTAGCCTTAAGCATAATCAGATGTTTATGACCTACATTACTAGGTTTTCTGTAGGTCAGCCACAGATAACATTAGAAATGCAATTCAGTCCGCAAAATAATGATTCCATAGTAATCAAATATTAATGGGTTTCAACAATGCATCAGGATATGGTGCATGAAAAATAACCGCTGTTAACCTGATCTGCAAAATGAAGTACAATGCCAAATAAGTAAATGAACACAGATTGGTGCACAGAAAAAATGCCAAATTTACTTTAACATGACTAAATTAAACAGCAAGTTAAACAGTAGAAAATAATTCTGAGACAGAGAATTTTGTATTTGTTCTTGCACAAAATTCAGCATATAAAGTAAGAGAATTAAAAAAAAATAGGTTTTGTGGTCATAACAACTATCAGTTAAACAAATTGCATTAAATAAAATATTTACTAGGGCTTGATGGATGACTTAATCTAATTATATTTACAAGCAATAACACTCACAGCAGGTTGACCTTCTTGATGGCAGTAATGCAGATATAATAACAACCATTTGTCAATGCTGAATACTAGTAGGTAATGCAGAGGGAGGCAGTAATAGCAATTATTTGTTTCATGAGCAAATGGAAGAAATATTATGCAGGGAATACATGGAAATGAAAACAGCAATAATCATTTACATTCTGAATGTTTTACAACAATCTGTATTGTGGAGGTTAGATTGTCAATTGTCCAGAATGTTTTATAGCCATACTGTTTTTTTTGAAGTTCAGCCTTTCAAAAATAAATATACGTGTTTATATTTAGGTTTTTCAGTATTTATGCTATAAAATGTCCATATACTTTTTCTAAGGATTAGCATAGAGTCGCTGTCTCTGAATTTACCTTCCTCTGAGGGACAGACAATGCAGGAAGGTTTATATGCAAAGGGAATATGTAATGGGAGCAGCAGCCCTCATGGGTAGATAGGTGATTTATCCCTCTTCATATTTAACTTTTGTAGTATATTACATTTGGTGATATGCTTTTATTGATGAACTTTCCTTAGTCAACTTGGGCTGTTATATTCTGTTTTATAATTATACAACAGAAATAAGTATTTAATATATTTGTGTTTGGCTTGAGTGATGATTTTGCCGAGTTGAAATAAATCCATCTTTTGAGACTTTACACACATACACACAAACACACACACACACACACACACACACACACACACACACACACACACACACACACACACACACACACACACACACACACACTATAGCTGAGAAATGGCAGTAACTGCATTAATAGGATTCTAGGAGAAACATTTATCTAAGCTGCATGTAGAAATATTGCCAAGATTAAAGTTACATTTGTCTAATATTTAACTCAGTCATAAGTTTTGTGGCTGGCATTGTTTTGTGCAGACGTCTGTATAGTTATTTATGGAATGACCTCACAGACAATTATATTAGAAGCCAGCACTGAAAATTATCTTGGGGACTCATTGCCAGGTCAGTTTCTTCATGGAAAATGTATTTTTGTCTGATATGTAAATAGTACGTTCACATTTATGAAGCCCCTTAGAAAATGTCTATACTGTAAATTGTGATGAGAACAGTGAAAATGCATTGAACAGAGTAAACGTATTGACAACAGGTTGGCCGACTCCATTTACTTAACAGGAGCAGATGGATGGCTTGTGCAGGAGACAGGTAATCCCTGCAAGGGGAATATTCCCTCAGGGATTGGCCTAGCTAATTACCCCATGTGAGAATCAAACCCTGCACCATATATATATATATATATATATATATATATATATATATATATATATATATATATATATATATATATATATATATATATATATATATATCTACCCAAACAGCAGACACCTGCAAGGTAGAAACACACTTGACCATCACAACAGAATGCTAATCGTGAGACACATAACTCTCCTAAACAGTGTGCCACTCAACCAAATCCCCTAAGGCAGAACAGCATGCCCAACATACTAGTCACAGGTGATTTGATAGTGAGGCACACTGATGTCCCACTCAGTATGTTGAATAAGGAGAAAGTAGCAGTCAGCTGCCTGTCAGGTGCCAGCATCCACCACATAATGCATGCACTCAGGTCCCTCAACAACAGGTGCAAATATGACTCTGTCATTGTACATGTGGGTGTGAATGACCTGAGACGTATCTCCCTGGACTACATGAAAAGAGACATGGAGGAGCTTTTGGATTATGTAACACAGGTCGGTATGACCCTAGCCCTGAGCAGCATCCTACCATCACCCAGAATGATACCACAGTACAAGCAGAAAATGATTGATTTCAACTATTGGCTAAGTTTCTGGTGTCTTTCTAAGGGGATCCAGTAACTGTCTGCCTGGGATGACATGATTAACAGACCTCGATGCTTTGCCAGAGATGGCCTGCATCTGTCACCCCTGCCCAAGGCTCTGGCCACCCCTATTTAACTTTTTTAGGCGGTGCACCAAAGACCAAATCATCACCATAACAGCTACAAACAAATGCAATCAGAGGGTCATGCTGCTCAAAGCTAGAAGTCTAAATCTGAAAATACACTTGCTCGAAGCACTCTTTAAAATGGAGAACATCGACATTTGTACTGTAACAGAGACCTGGTTCAAGGCAGCAGAAAGCACCCCTGCACCACCAGGCTGTAACTCATTCCACACCTTTCAGCCCCAGAACTTGGACCGAAGTGCCAAAGGCAGTGGTGTTTCCATATTCATAAAGGATGCACACACCTCCAGACTGGTAGCCCAACATAACACATCAGACATACTTCAGGTGAAGCTAACATTGGGTAAGACAGCGATTCAGGTCTTAGCCTGCTATAGGTCCCCAACAATGTCCCAAGACTCACACTCCACATTCCCTAAACACATTGGAGAATATTAGGGTCCAACCTAACACTCTCATACTGGGCGACTTCAACTACCCCTCCATTAACTGGGAAAACTACTCATGTACCAATACACTTGCCCAACGTTTTCTGGAATTCATTAATTCAAATGCCCTGGACCAGCTCGTTCTTACCCCCACTACAGGTAGCAACATCCTTGACATGGTCATTACTAACATGGGTGACCATTGCTCTACACCAATAGTTAACTCCTCCCTGGTTAGATCTGACCACAAACTAATCACCCTGGAAATTCACATCCCTCCCCCCGCAAAAGTAACCACCATGAAAAACTTCTCCAAAGCTAACTTTGTGCTCCTAAAAACAGACGTGGCTAACTTCATGGCACCCATGCAAATGAAGAATAGTTGCATGACTGCTGAATCATACACCAATGCACTCTACAAACACATACACAAATGCATGGCTCTCGCCCTACCCAACAGAACCAATATGCTCTCTTCCAAAAAAAGGAAACCAATCTAGTGGTCCCCTTCCATAAACAAACTCTACAACAGAAGGAGGAAACTGATGCAGAATAAGGTGAAGTCCCAAGATTGGAAAAACTCCCATATCAGCCTCAACAAAAAGTTGAGATCCCTCATCAAATCCTCTAAAGCTAGCTATGAAAATAGAATTGCAGCAGATAGTAAAGACAACCACAAGGCCTTCTATAGTTATGTAAAGAATCTCCACAGCAATACCCAGATTTGCTCTGAGCTACCGCACAATGGTATCTCCTATACTGAGCCAACAGATATTGCCAATATCCTGGCCGACAGATTCAGTGCCAACTTTACTCCCCCCCCCCCAAAGGACCAATCACAATAACAGTAGATTGCCAGGCACCCAGTATTACTGCTGCACAGGTTAAAAAAGCACTGTCCAGGGCCAAGAATACAGCTTCTATGGAACCTGACAATATCCCCGGCTGTGTTCTGCATGAACTACAGAGTGAACTGGCACCTCACCTGTGTGTCCTGTTCAGTCATAGCCTCAACACAGGCTTCGTCCCTACCAAATGGTGCACTGCTACAGTCATCCTTCTCCACAATGAAGAGCGACTACAGACCGTGGGAACTATTGCCCCATTAGCCTGACGAGTCTGATATGCAAAGCTATGGAATGCATCATTATGGACCTAATAAACAAGGATATTGGGGAATCTCCAAACTCTGGATACCACACAGTTTGGTTTTGTGAAGGGTAGATCATGCCTGCTCAACTTCTTTGAGTCAGTCACCAGAGCTGTGGATGAAGTCAAGGTGGTTCATACAGCCTACCTTGATCTGGCCAAGGTGTTTTATACCATTCCCCATTCAGGAATCATAGAAAAACTCACTAAGCTAGGCATCAATCCCTATATCACTAGGTGAGTTGTAAACTGGCTCACAGATAGAACCCACAGTGTGAAAGTAGCAGACTCCAAGTCAGACTGCTGACCAGTCACAAGTGGAGTCCCACAGGGTTTGGTCCTGGGTCCTCTCCTGTTTGCTATCTACTTCTCTGAAGTCCAGGCCAACACAAAGCGTCTCTGGCTGACAAAGTTCATAGATGATTGCAAATTGGGAGCTATTATTAACTCCCCAAGTGATGTTGACATCCTACAGAAAGGCCTCACTGAGACCAACGACTGGTGTCAGAACCATGGCCTTTAACTCAATGACAAAAAATGTGTCATCATCCCCTTTGGGAAAAAACTGGTTCCCATGAATTACCACATAGATGGTAGTCCACTGAACACAGAAGGTGTTATAAGAGATCTAGGAACACAGGTTGACATCAGCCTCTCTTTTGACCACCACATTGCCATTGTGGTCAGAAAGTTCTTCTATGTGGCACATCTCATTACTAAGGGTTTTGCATCCAGGAAGAAAGAGGTCATAGTCTCCCTATACTCTTCCCTCATTAGGCCAATCATCGAGTACAATGCCCCATTTGGCATGTACCTCACTAGACACCTGCAACAACTGGAGAGGCCACAAAAGTACCTCAGAAAGAGGATCCTAGGCCTTAAACATTTGTCCTATATGGACAGACTCAAAAAAACTTCAACTATTCTCTGTCTCATATCTCCTACTTAGAGGCAATCTCTGCTTAACATACAAAGCCATGTCTGATCCAGCTCTCTTAGAAATGCTACATCTAAAGAAATCCAAATCCCTCCACACCACACACTCCAGTGACCTCAACCTCATTACCACAATCAACAGAACATGGGACAGGTTCATAACCCAGAGACTGCCCTTGCTATGGAATAGACTTCCCATACATGTCAAACAGAGTACCTCACTGGCCCTCTTCAAAAGAAACCTTGATGAGTGTATGGGAAATAGAAAATTCACCCTGGGTATCACTCCAATGAACTATATATATATATATATATATATATATATATATATATATATATATATATATATATACAGAGAGAGAGAGAGGGCTCCCCTTCAGATTATTTTGAAATTTCAAAAATTAAATAAATTAAGAATTTTGTTTACATTTTTGCAGGGGGCCAAGTCCCCTTGTGCCCCCACACCTCCTGATAATTAAATATACCAACTCTAAGATTGCACTGCGGTGAGGAAAATGTTACATTTCCCATTCTACCCTGTATGGTGATCTCCATTCAAAATGTTTAAAGTTTTAGAACTTTGATCAAATGGTCCTGACCATATAAATTTCGAAGTTTTGAAACTTTGATAATCTGAAGGGGATCCATATGGGTATATCTCTACCTCTACCTATCTGTCTATATATCTATATATATCTATATATATATATATATATATATATATATATATATATATATATATATATGGATTCCTATTACAAGAACGAAAGTTCACTACTTCGAACTTGTAATAGGAAGCCTCACTTCTGCGAAAGTTCACTTTAATGAAAGTGAACTTTTGTGTAAATGCACTTCACTGAAAACACCGCAGCACAGTGGAGGACATAAAAAACATGCTGTGTCCTCGACAATGGTGCGATAGTCACGGACCTTTGGGTAAGGGCACAGGTTAGGGTACTGGGATAGTTAGTAGCTATCCCTTTTAACCGTGCCCTAACCCTAAGGTTCGTGACTATTGCACCATAGTGGAGGACACTGTGCTGCAGTCATCACAGACCTTAGGGTTAGCGCACGGGTGATGGTAAGGGGATAGCCCTATGTACTGAATTCACGTAAGTGCACTTTTAATTAAGTGCACTTTCGCTGCAGTGAGCATTCCATGCACTACTTCGAATTAGTGAAAATTCGATCTAGTGTATGGAAGCCATGTATATATATATATATATATATATATATATATATATATATATATATATATATATATATATATATGACTCTATTCTCCATGTTAAACACTAGTTTATAGAATTCAAGGTTTGCCATATTTCTGTTTTATGACATCAGTATTTTGTGGCATTTAGAAACAATCAGTGCTCTGCTTTGAATGAAATAGCACACTGAGTGAAGGCACACAGGCAGGAGCTGGTAGAGAAACATGGTTTTGCTAGCATGGAAAATATTGTGGTATGCATTGAATAAAAATGAATGCAAAATGATATGCAAGTTATTGTCCACATGTAAGCATGTAGGCAAATGATAAAAGCAAACATGGTAACATGATTCAAAAACATATCAAACTAGCAGAAAACTAGCACAGTGAGCTGTGTTGATCATCTGTTCTGAACACCAGAATTTCTAAGTTAACAGGTTTATCAGTCTTGTAAACAACAAAATAACTAAAATAAATTATAAATGAAAACAACAACAAGGCCAGAACACCGATTTATTAAAATAAAACACAATGAAAAAACTCTAGCGGCTTGGCTAGAAAAGCCTTCATGGAGTTTTAGGTTTATCACTCTTCTTTGATGGCAGGACTACCATGTGTTGTAGCCACTGAGCATGTGCTAGTGGCCACTTTGGTGGCCAGTCCTTCCATCTTCTGTGTTGCAAAACAGTCTATTATAGTCTGCTATGCCATTAGCTGCATGATAGGACATGGCTAACTGCTATCCTGGAGGCAGAGATATTGTACAGCAGCTGGTAGAATGGTGCTGCCCTTGCATGGGATCATTCAAGGGGGGGGTGCATGGAATGCCTATCCCAGTGGACACAAAAGTCTGTGTTGCATTAACCATTCATGCTATGGGAGCCTTTATGTGTCCAGCTACAGAAATGTTAGGGGTTTCATTGGCCTCAGCCTCAGCCTCACAAATCCTTCACCAGTTCCTAGATATGATGTTGATGCATGTGGAGTGGCAGATGTGTTTCCCCTGAACAGCTGAAGGGGGAACACTGCTATCTGAGCATATTACAACAGAACCAATTTCTCTGCGGTCCTGCAGCCACTGGCTGTAATCACATTGCTGTCAAAGTGCAGGCTGCAAGACATGGTGCTTGGTATGTCAACTGGAAGGATTTTCACTCCATAGTCTGGTGTGCAATGCACAGCATATTACATACAGTGTGCGTGTGCACTATTCAGGCAGTTTAAATAATTCCTACATCTAGCACAGATGCGGCTTATACCAGATTTTGTTAGGCACACACATTGCTAACCCTTGAGCCCATGATGGTCTGGTTACATGAATATAGGTAGCAGACAGCTCATAATGGTGTTTTCTGTTGTGTACGTTACAGATTATGCTGCATATGCCTTGGAGCCATGGCTGAAGACCACCATCCACAGTCCCCGCATGGAGGTAGGGATGTTGTTTACAACACCACTCTTGTACAGGCATGGGGTATTGGTGAATTTGTGATCAGAGTGCTGAATATGGTTACATGACCTGCACCTACCAATCTACTGAGCATTGTTTGTACTCATACAAGGTTCCTAAGGCCTAGAACTCCTTACCTGTATCCATCAGATGAATAGCTGCCTCCTCATCATTCAAAACCACTCTGAAAGAATTCCTAGCTAAAATCTGGCTCTGTTTTTGCTCAAAACCAGGCTAAACTATATCCCTAAATATGAACAGGTATCTTTTCATTCCTTATACCTCCTTACTCTCTATTCTTCACTTAGTTCCTTACTTCTATCAAATTCTTTTCCCTGACTCTCTCTAAATGTACCATAAGCCTGTTTTTCCATCACTTCGTATTGCAATTCCTGTTTGCATTAGCCTACCTTACCTTTAATTTCTCTACAAACTGTTTAAAATGTTTATAAATATTAAATGATTGTCATATAACTTGTAATGATTCTTAACCAATGTTTTTATATTATCACTAATTTGTTATTATCGTTTAAACTGCAGATGCTTTTGTTTTATTTTCAAAGATTGTAAAATTCTTGTTCTTAAAATGTTTTGTAATAATTTGGAACTTTTCTTCCTGGGCCTCTGTTGAAAATGTACTTTTGCCCAGTGGGACTTTCCCGGTAATCAAACATCAGTAAATAAATAAATACACCTGTCTGCTGTCACTTTCCATATAAGGTGTTTTTAGCACTCATCATCATCATTATCATCATCATCAACCCCCTTTTTTCTTCCCATTTTTGTCCATGGGGTCAGGGTGTCACATCAACTGTCACTCTCTATTCAGTGCCTTTCTCCTACCTTCTTTGACACTCATGCTAGACTGTTGCAGGTCTTTTCTTACATAATCCAGCCATCTCTTTGGTGGATGTTCTCGTTTCCTCTTGCCTTCTTCCTGTCTGTCACAAATCTTCTTCACCAGACTGTCTTCTGCTTTTCTGCTCATGAGTGTGGACCACCATAATCTGTTCTCTATGACCTTTTAGATAATTAGAGCTACTTTGGCTTCTGCTTTTACATCTACATTTCATCTGTCCCACAGTGTGCCTCCTACTACCTGTCTCAGGCACTTTATCTTCATCAGCTCTAATTTCCTCAACTGCTCTGTCTTTACTGCCTAGGTTTTTGTACTATACATCAGTGCAGGTTGCAGCACTGTTTTGTACGCCTTACTTTTCAGCTTCTTTGTCATTCTTCTCTCATATATTACACCTGACAGTATGTGCCAGTTGGCTGCAGCCCCTCTGATTCTAGCTTTAACCTTCTCATTCAGATTTCCCTTCTCCTCAACCATGCCTTCCGGATACTTGAACCTGTTCCACCATTTTCCTTTATATCTCACTTCTCAGCTTCTTCTGACTTCCCCTTTTTGCTGCCATTACAACGGTCTTAATTGTACCACAGTTTCATCCCATGTGCTTTCAGTTTTCCATACCATTCCTCAATACTTTGTTGAAGGTCTTGCTCAGAGTCTGCCTGTAATGCCACATTGTCTGCATACAATAACCTGATTGATCTGTTCCCACTGATCTGTTTACAAATGTAGTCCATCACCATGAACAGCAGTGAGCTCAGAGCTGAACACTGATGCACACCCACTACCAAGGGCTACCCAATTACTAGCTTCTTCTGAAGTATCTGTCTCATAGCAAACACTGGGCCAGTTGTGCTGCATCCTGATCTGAATCCAAACTGCTCATTTCACACCTTACTTTCTACTACTGTCAGTATTCATATATGAATCACTCTTTCCAGGACTTTTTAGGACTATCACCTGCTTATTGTAATGCACCTGTTTCTAAAGCATGGTCTCTCACAGTATGGTGACAGTAATGTTCATTGCATTATAAAGGGTCTTCTAACGAAGTGATTATGCTAATGAGGAAGTTTAGCTGTATGTTCTTCAGATTACAATAGTAATGCAATGTATTATCAGCCCTGTTCCACGCTGTGAAAACAGATATGCCTCATGCATGTGTACTGTGACAAACTAAAGTGTGTGGCTTTGTAGTTTGGCTGAGCTACTATACGCTTGCAATGTGATAATGTTGATGGCCAATGTACTAATCAGCTGCTTATCGTGGCTTCACTTGGGCATGTAGGTCATGTAGGGGGGTGTAGTCCTATGTGGCATGGCTGTGCAGTTTTCACACTGCCCTGTTCTACTGACTACATTTACTGTGTTGCCATGAATGGGCATAGCACCACAGTGCTGCACATTAATTCATATAACATGGTTTTGAGACTTTGTGTGTCACTGTGTTCCAGCTATAATTTTCACTTCTAAACTTGATATATAAAATGGATAAGGCTTCTGCAGGATCAGTGAGTGGCAGGGTTTCTGAATGGTGAAATGGGGAGACTAACACCATTTGGATACAAATCACGGGGAGCTTCTTTTGGGGAATATTTTTGAAGATGCTCTGTATAAGGTTGATGCCTGACACTCACTTACCAGGCTAGTTAGTAATGCTATGGGTACCATCCACTCTAGTGAGAAGTACAGGTTCAGCTATAGTGATGTAAAGAAGCACTATCCAGACCTTCTCTGCCAATAGGAAAAAGAGATTATGGAGAGACAAGCATAGTATTCTAATGAGGTTTCATTTCTCCTGACTCATCCTACAGTAGTTCATAGTGTATCAGCACAGGCTCTCTCTCTGATGTCCATGGTTGCAGTGTGCTCGTTTATGTGGTTTTATGGTTTGCATTGGACAAGGAGAAGGAAGAGGAAAAGATTATGGAAAACAGCCTTTCCAGGCTGAGGTGGCAAGCCAGACTTTCCATGCATCAGGGCAGGTGTACTGTGTTGCCGTCAGACCTGGATCTCTACTTCAGTTGCTTACCACAATACTGCCCAGTTTTGCCTTGCAGTTTAAAAGCTAACCATTACATACTGCAGGATAGCTCTGTGGTTTTAAATGCATGTATAACTGTGCTAATGTCCTTCGTTGTGCAAATTATTCTTAACATTGCCATGTGTATGCCAGCTGTACTGTTCCAGTGTGTATCACTGCAGTTAGGCTGTTTTTCTTCTTTGTATTAATGGTTCAGCATTTTATTATTCATTAGCGCATAGGCATATGATTAACACTGCATGTTTTTTCATTACCCCTGTCAGACTGCCATTTCATAGTGCATTTCACCTGTGCCATGGTCCTTCACTGTGCATTCCCAGTATTCCTGAAATGGTATGAGTATGAAAACTGTGTTATAGCAGAGTACACCTACAGTGAGACTTTTTTTCCATTTGAACTCTTATAGTAGTAATTAATTGGCCATTACCTGTTTGTTTTGCTAATTTTATGTATGCCTTTTGAAGTACTCTGGCAACATATATCCCTGCATTTCCCTATCTGCTTTTCTAGGAATAAATTGTTTCAGATAGGAATAAGTGCTCATACACATTCTAGTGAATGAGCACACACCATGCAATATAAATGGCAAAGGTACTATGTTACATTAAGCTTATTTTTGAAGCTTTTTGTAAAATGAGTTTTTGCAGAATGGGTGATGTATACATTTTTTGTTCCTGTTCTTCTGTTTGTTTTGCTTGTTATTATATAAGAACATGCTTTTAAACACATTGTATATTAATTAAATTGCATTTTTTCTTTTGAACAGTTAGTAATGCCTTCTAAAGACATTGTCTTTAAGTGGATAAAAACACCACCCTTCTGTTGCATATTTAATTAATTATCTAATTAAGTCTTTGCTACTTAAGTGTGTTTTGGAGTAAATGTATGTTAAATCTGAAGAAGCATGCCAGTGGAGCATGTGAAAGCGCTCATTTTTATCTATTAAACTGGATTTTATATACGTTGTGGTGGTCGTGTCCAGTCTTTTCATCCTCAGTGTTTTCCTTTTCTGGGACGTGTACCTTTGGACAGCAGCTGTACTTGGATATATCTTGAACTACACATTCCCCTGTTTTACACAGTGATGACTGTTTATTTATTTATATTTTCATTTGTTTCTTTTTTGCGTCATTGTTCATTGCACAAACACTGGTTACTGTCACTACATATGCCACTATCTTGCACTCCAGTGACAGGGCCACAGCCATTGATATCTCCCAGTGTTTTCCTCTGCTTTATCATTGGTGTTTCCTACCCATTTATGTAAGCATTAGCCTGCTAACTGTTTCTTTATCCTTCTAGGGCCTGTCTTAACAAAGTCTACAATATCATACTGGACATTGCTGTCTGTATGGTATTATCTCTCTGTCTCTCTCTATTTTCTTTCAGTTTCTTTATTGTTTGTTTCTCTCCTTTTATGTTGATTGCTTTTTGCAGTATAAGCCAAGAAGCACTACACAATACATCAGCCAATACATCAACTTCCCCCCACCAGCCTCTTTGTATTCTGATGAAGGTCAACCTGTGAAAGGTGACTTGGAGGGCTTTCTAGTGGCTTCCACTGCTTCATCTCTGCTGGGTGGCACAAGCTGTTCATCTGTGAGTGGCAGATAGTGAGCATTCTTCGGTCACCCAGTGTAAGGTGTGGCATGCAGTCAGGACTACACTGACCAGATCATCCTCATGAAACTGGCAGATCTGCATTGCTACCTGCCCTCAGCAATCAGGACACCAGAGGCAAAGCCTAACCATGATTGTCAGCCATGGCAGTAGCCAAGTTCTGGGAGGGTCCCCTGCTGGGACAGTCTGGCAGACTGTCCTGACTCTCTGTATCCCCAACCACTGTGCTCCCTTTCCTTGTGTGTCAGTCACCCTCCCCTGTTTTTATCCTAGCTTGTCCATCACCATTTGTCTACACTCCATTGTGCTTTCCCCCTTTTCTATCACTGTCTCATTCTCAGTCTTTTGCTCTGCTGCATTTGTGTGTTTGATTCTGCTGTTATCCCCATACCCTCCTTCCTATCCGTATGTTCTCCATGATTCCCTCCCCCTCATCCAAAAAAGGGCACTTATCACACAAAAAAGACTCCCATCCTTGCCCCACCCTTATCATATTCTACCTTTACCTGCCTATTCCCCTTCTTTATACCCATCTGCTTGCTTCCCTCCTTACACCTCTCTTATCACCCCCATTTCCTTTTCAGGTATAAAATAAACCTAGTTGGCATATAGCTGTTGTATCCCATGTGCACTTTATCACATATAGTGCATCTGTAGCACTTTGATACTCATGCCAATGGCATTGTGTGCAGTACACAACCTGAATGCTGATGACCCCAGGGCATGTGACCTATCATAGCATGGATTACTTACTTGAACAGTGTCTGCAATTTCCATGAATGCAACATTCTCCCTGGCAGGTACGTTCTGTGTCAGCACTTATGCATACCTAATCCCCTTCAGGTTATGTGACTTTGACCATGGTATTTATCTCTGTATAGTCACATTATCATTTGTTCTGAACACTCCCCATTGTCTGATTTCCAGTGCTGTTTCTTTTATATAAATCTGAGCAATAGGACATTTGGAATGGAACCTGACTTAGCACTTTAGTGTAAAATTTAGCTTAGATATGCACACAGAGAAGTATCACTTTCATTACTTATTCTGAAAGTGACAGCTTTATAATTGTAATGAGGCTGCTTTTCTCTAAATAAATTATGTCTTGCAATGACTACAGTTTATATATTTTTTTTTGCTCAAAGCCTTTGGCTGTTTGAACAGATGAATAATTCTAATAAAAGGATTGTACCAAAGTGTTTGTCTTTGTCAGAAAAGGCATTTTTTCTGTGTCCATTTATATTTTTGGGTATAAAAAAGCATTTAAATTACATTTTAACATTGGAAGATATCCCATTCATACAAAACACAGAGTAAACATCCACAATTTGACAAAAAATGTAAATCAACCACATTTTAGGTTATAACTGACACTTAAAGTAAAGAACCACAAAGACAGACATTTTCCATGTGTTCCATTTAGGTTGTCAGCAGTTTTATTGTATGACCCTAACAGTGACACAGTCCATCTGGTAAAATTCCACAGGTGATTTATTATGAAGTTGAGTTCAAACTGTTAAAAACGATGAAAACATACCCACAAATCGGAAACTTAAAAAAAAAATCTGGCAGACTGCAATATCACATGGTATACTTTGCAGTGATTATGTCAGGTTACAATAGATTTCCACAATAAGAAGTCCTCCAAAGCTAACTACGAATCCAAATTAGCTTCCTCAGCTAAGGACAACAGTGAGGCGTTCTTTACTTATATCCCTAACCTAAAAGAAAAGGTCCAGATTTGTGCGAACTGGTAGTTTATGATACCACATATGCCAAGCCTGTGGACATTGCTAACCTGTTTGCCAACAGGTTCTGTGAAAACTTCACTCCCCTGTCCCTGACACACTTACCGCAAGACATCCCTACCACCTGTCATCTACCTTGTATCTCTAAAGAGCAGGTTATGAATGCCCTCTCTAAGGTCAAAATCACAGCATCCTTGGGATGTGATAACATCCCAGGCTGTGTCCTACATGGGCTCAAACAAGAATTAACAGTGCCATTGGATAACTCTTTCCGATCATAGTCTAAGCACTGGCTTTGTCCCAGTTGAATGGAAAAAAGCCACTGTTATCCTCTTACACAAAGGTAGTGCTTCCACTGACAATGGAAATTATAGACCTATTAGCCTGACTAGCCTTATCTGCAATGCCATGGAGAGAAGCATCATGGACCTTATCAATAAAGATTCTGGTAACTTCCAAACACTTGATCCTACTCTCAATTTGGATTTGTCAAAGGGATATCATGCCTGTTAAACCTGGTGGACTTCTTCAAGACAGTCAACAATCCCCTTGATGAGGGGAAATCTGTGCATGCAGCCTACCTAGACTTAGCCAAGGCCTTTGACATTATCCTCCACTCAGGAATAATTGACAAACTAACCCAGCTAAGTATCAACCCATATATCATTAGATGGGTAGCTAACAGAACCCATATAGTCAAAATAGGAGAATCCACCTCCAACAGCAGACATGTAACCAGTGGCGTTCGACAGGGATCAGTCCTGGGGATCCTACTGTTTGGAATCTATTTCTCTGAAGTACAAGCAAAAACTAAAGATCTGTGGCTGACAACATTTGCTGATGACTGCAAACTGGGAGAGGTCATAGAATCTCCAAATGATGTCAACACCCTCCAAGAGGATCTTACACAAAGAAATTATTGGTGTCAAAGTCATGGCCTTAAACTCAAATGCAAAAAAAAATTATTATCATCCCTTTCAGTAAGACTGATGTTCCTGCTAACTAACACATCAATGACAACACCTTAAGTATACATTCAGTTGTGAGAGACTTGGTCACACAAGTTGACAGCAACCTTACCTTTGATCACCATGTCTCCACAGTAGTAAGAAGTGCATTCTATATTGCCCATCTCATAAGTAAGGGCAATGCCTCCAGAAAGAAAGAAGTTTTAACCTCCCTGTACTCTTCCCTCCTCAGGCCAATAATTGAGTACAATGCCCCTTTTGGTATGTACCTTTCCAAGCACCTGCAGCAATTGTAGAAGCAACAAAGGTTCCTCACATGGAAAATTCAAGGTCTTCAGTATCTGTCCTATGAGGATCATCTGAAATCATTGTCACTTTATTCTGTTTCATACAGACTACTCCAAGGCAATCTCTGCCTTGCATATAAGGCAATTTTGACCCTTCTTTACTGGAAATGCTGCATATTTGTAAGTCAAATAGTACACAGGTTACTCACTCTAATGGCATTAACTTGGTATGTGACATTAATAGAACCTGCTGCAGGGACAGCTTTGTCATCCAGAGGTTACCACACCTTTGGAACAGATTACCACTTCATACCAAGCAGAACACCTCATTGGCCCTCTTCAAATGCAATCTGGATGATTGGATGGGTAAACATAAATTCACTCCAGGAGTTCCACCTATGTCCCTCTTGGGCATGGGTAATAGGTTCAGAATGTGGAAATAAAGGTAAAACTTGGCTAGGCTTGTAAGGGCCCTAGGGTCTTTAGCCTAGTAACCTCCTATGATCCTATGAGAGATGCATATATTAGCTTAGGAAGGGAATGTGGTCCAAGAATTTGAGTTGCTTTATTTGATTAAGTACTCCCATGGAATAGATAAATGTGTATGACAAGAAAGTCATGCACAATCACATTAGATGTATACATATGGGAATAAGACAATATACTGAAACATGTTTAATTATATCTACTAACATAGTCTATGAAAAGTGTATCACCACACTTCAGGTAAAAGCAAATGTTTATATTTTGGCCGGGAACCCAATATTTTTCTTTTACTGAGATGTGTATCTAAGTGATGTTATTCTAAGTAAGACATATTTTGCAACATTAGATACAGTGAGGAAAACTTGTCCAGATCCTAGAAAGTATGAGTTTGGGGTTGAGTGATATATGCTAAATGTAATCTCTTTGTGTGAACTGCTTTCTTTAATTGTTTCATATGGATTTGCTCTTGAAAAAAATACTCTCCAGCTTGTATACAAACAGACAAGTTTCTATATATCATAAGCCAGTTGGTTATCTAGGGAACAGGATATCTGCCATTGTCTTTGAATGGAAGATTAATCAACCCTACTAACATTTATTTATATATATATTTATTCATTCATTAACTGGGATAGATTTTTGATCCACATGGAATATTTTCTGGTTCAGAGCAGGCAGGTACAGAGAAGTGCAGAAATCTAAAATCAATTGCCAAAAATAGCAAATATAAAGTTGGTCATATAATGTAAGGTTAGTGTCATGAAATATGATACAATCCATTAGTAGTAAGTGCTTTATTATTGCAGACAATTAGTCAGGCAGTTTGCTCTCTATCAAAAGGACTGAAAAAGACTGAACAAGTGGTAGGTTTACCACTGAGGAATAGGACACCACTTTGCTCAATACATATATAAATACACACACACACACACACACACACACACACACTCACACTCACGTGCATATGTGTGTATATATATATATATATATATATTTATATATATATATATATATATATATATATATATATATTATATTATATATATATAGATAGATATATATAGATATATATATATACTTTAGATCTATCTACTTTAGATATGTCTACTTTAGATCACTGAAATACAATTTCACTAAAATTTATTTCACTGAGACCAAATCACCTAATTTTCAAAATACTTAAAACTCATTTCACTGAATCTCATGTCACTGAATTGTAAACTATAGACTTCCCAGAAGTAGTGGCAGTGTGTAGAGTACTGTGAGGCAAGTAAAAGGTATATACCCTTTTCCGCACTGTAGTGTGATCCTGGAGTTAGTATATATAGTTAGGGGAGAGTGTGGGGCACAGTCCCCCAGGGGGTCCAGGGGGGCGTAGCCCCCCCACTTAGTTTGGTTTTATATTGTCTGGTTTCTGTTGAGGATAAGTAAGTAGTTTTTAAGTTGTGGAAAGAGGTAGTCATTAGATTTGTGAGTGTGTTTGTCTAATGTTTCCCATTTTGTCTTTTGAAATTTAGCATTGTAAGCTGTCG